>NC_056728.1:248273063-248363750 GCF_019279795.1 Protopterus annectens | reverse complement strand
AAAACCTATACACCTCATTAACATGTTGTTAGTTTGGTGTGGGTGTTTAGTATAGCTTAACAGGGTTTAGAAAATCGTAAGAGTATGTAGGCTGGCTTAGAGAGATGGGATTGATAAATTCACATCACGTGAGTTGACTAAAATGAGAGACCAGGATGTACTAGTCATTGGGACACAGAGAAGAGTAATCAAGGACTTCGGGTCATGTTCAGCTGTGCAAGGGTTTGATACGATCTCCCTGATCATGACAGAATGGCTCACAGAGTTAGTACCATAGTCTGAATGCCAGCAGGAAAGGTGAGGGAGACAAGTGATAGTCGCTGACAGACCTAGTACCTTGGTAGACAGGTGAGACTACTCAGTAACAGGCTTCACAAAAGGAGACTGGAAGTATGTGTAGACAGGATGAGGTACAAGAACTATATTAGCTGATTGTCAGGAATGGAGGGAAAACTGTGAAACCTGAATTACCACTGGGATGCACAGGAGGTTAACAGAAGCACCTCTTACTGCCAGGCTTGAGCAGGTATATTAATAATTGCAAGGATGGTCAGGTGAGAGATTAAAGAGCACTGGTCACTGTTATGGTGTGCAGACAATAGCATGGCTCACTGCCATGTAATGGGAGGAGTGTAGGGGAGACTGCTACTTATTGGCAGTATGCATGTGGCAGTAGAGGGGCTGGGGCTTGGCATAGTAGTTAAGCGGTTTACCTCACAAACACCATGTACAGGGTTTAATTCTCACCTCTGAAGGAAAATTGGCTAGGCTTAAACTAGCCTGCAAAGGCAGCCAGCTTAATACTTCTCTATGAACCTATGACTGTACAAGCCTTTTATATAGTGACTTAGACCCTTTGACAATATCTCCTTGGTATATTAATTACACATTGCACATTTTGAGGTTACTTAGGCAGTGTTTTTACCTGCTAACAAGCTATTCGGACTGTCAGAAAATGTTCTCATCATTAGAAGTGCCTGTGGCAGTGACCAGGTGTGCAAGATGGAATAGGGTGTTGTTTCTGCACTGAGCTCCACACCTCTTTAACTGGAATAATAACAGAATAAGGGAGCTGATGCTAAGAACTAGGAGTTTGTAAATTCTAGTCATCATCCATAATGCTATGTATTGTAAATAGCATCACATTAAACAGTAGTAACTCTCTTAAAACAAGCCATATTGATAAAAAGGTGGCTTATGACTTGACACAGGTACGTATCAGACTGTTTCCACATCTCTGATTTGCAGAATAGCAGTCCATAGACAGAGTTTCATAATGAGAATTTGCATGAATCATTAATTTGGCAGTGCCATGAAACATGCTAAATCAGCATATGACTAAGTTTAGCC
The DNA here is from genome assembly GCF_019279795.1 of Protopterus annectens. Lineage (NCBI taxonomy): Eukaryota > Metazoa > Chordata > Ceratodontiformes > Protopteridae > Protopterus > Protopterus annectens. The sequence goes on along the minus strand of NC_056728.1, from coordinate 248,362,400 downwards.
TTCTGGTACTGAACTGCCCTTTTTAATTTCTCCAAATCTTTTGGGTTTCTAATACCATGATGGGAATGGACCCCATTCCTAAGTCAAAGTACGATTAAAGTTCATGAAATTACTATCGTTTCACTATTTGATGTCAGCAAAAGTGCTCTTCGCAACACGTATGGAGTTGCATGTATTGGTAGCATATCTAAATATGATTGTAGACCCTTTTTTTTTTTTTTTAACACCCGTTGCTCCTACTACTATTGGAACTGTCTAGGTATCTTTCTTCCACATTTCTCTAATTTCTGCTTGCAAATCCTGATAACTTTGTCTCTGTCTCTGTATGCAGGACACTATAGTCACTGGGTGTGGCGAGATCAATGCTATTTTTGTCTTCTTTTCTTGGACCACTATATACGGTTTTCTAGCATCTATCTTTTGAACTGTTGGTAATGGGTGATCCTATGTGTAATATAAACTTCATCATTTTCTATGATGCTTTGTGGATCATGTTTACAGTGTTTTTCAGCCACTTCAATACCATAATGTTTGCACAATCCCCAGTACAACAGTCTTGCCACATTATTATGTTTTTCAGTATACAGTCCTTCTGCCATTAGTATGTTGTAACCAGCAACAAAGTGTGCAACTGTTTCCAGTTCAGTTTTACAAAATCTACATTTGTCTGTTTCACCCACATGTTCAGTGGACTTTGTCAACCAGTGTGTACATAACCCACTGTCTTGGGCCACCAATATTAACCTTTCATCTCTTGGTTTGAATTCACCTCTCCTTAACCATTCTTGCATTTGTTCTTGATCAACATAAAGTTCTTCCAGATGTTTTCTGTACTTGCAACTATATTTATGCTTTTTCCACATTTCTTGCCTTTTCATCTGGTCCTTCACCATATAGTCTTTCTTTTGTTTTTTTGGCATATTCAGTCTCTGCTTGATTTTTATCTACTTCTGGTTTGATTTCCATTCCTGCTTGATGCCAATATGCTTCTGCTAGATTAAGCAGAGAAGTTCCCTTAGATTTATTCTCCTCATGTTTCAAAACTTTCACTATGTTTGTGTCTTGTGAGGTCAGCAGATATGTGTGGAGTCCTACAATTGCAGATGTGTACATATAATTTGTTTCAAGGAGGCCCATCCCTCCTTCAGAATGGGGAATATTTTATCTTGATATGCGCTGATTTTTTTTTATAGATCATTTGGTGAGCATAAAGCATCCTTCTTGTTTTAATATCTAATGTATCCAACATGTTTTTGGGCCAATCAATCACTCCAAAACTAAGTTAGGACAGGAAGCGCAAATTGGTTTATAGCTTGGATTTTGTTTCTAGATGTCAGTTCTGTTTTCAGGATTAATTTAAGTCATCTAAAGTATTCCTTACCAAGTTTTATTCACATTTGTTCATCTTTCATCAATTCCCAAGTATTTATACACTCCTCCTTGCTCAAGTTCTTTTATAATACATTCTTGTCCCAAACTGATGTTTTCCTGATGATGCAGTTTTCCTGCTTTAAAGGTTGCTTTTGCAAATTTATCAAGACCAGTTGACATTTATATCATCTGAAAATGTTTTGACAACCTGCAACTGTGCTTTCAGTTTCTCATCTGATGAGCTATACAGATGTTCTTCGTGTTTCACTGTTGCAGTCATCACATTTGGGTTATCTGCTTGCAATAGCCCTCAACCTGATTATCAAAGTCTTGGGTCCTGCGTCGGTTGCTGTCTCATCTTCCATGATGTCAGGTGGTCAGGGGTATAAACCATGCAGCCAATGCCGTTACATCAGTCTTTCTTGCCCTGCGGTGTGCAAAGCAGAAGCAGTTCGCAAGTGCCGGTCGGCAGAGTCCTGAAATTTTCATTTTTGAGTTTCAGAACCGAAGTCTTCAACCAAGCTAAGTACTCCGTTGGGGAACCTTTTCCTTTCTCTAAACTGATGTCAGTAAAGGTTAACAATTGTATTTCTTGTGGAAAGCATATGCCTCATAAAGATTTTAATTCTTTCTGCATTCCTTGCTTAGGCCCAAACCATGACGTACCTCAGTGTCGGTTTTGTGCCTTATTCAAACCTCGAACTATTCGTCGTCGGTTTATTTATGCTTCTAAATATTTTGGTACTCTGTTCAGTTATCCAGAAATGGCTTTGGTAAGCCATCTGACTACCTATATTCTGAAAAAACACAAAGATAAAGACAGAGACAGACCGCATAGGTCCAAAGCTGCCGATAACGCTTCTTCTAAGCTAGCTGCCAGCTCACTGGTACTCAGTGAGGCACTTTTGCAGCCCCTGATACCAGCTACTTCAGATTCGCAGGCCTATACTGAGACCCATTTGGAGTTCGGTATGCCATGAGATGCTTCTTCGACTGTGGAACCTGCGGATGTCTTTACCTTGGATGGGTCCTGAGCCGCTGTGCAGGCACCGGCTTCTGAGGGTGTATTCTGGCCTAATGACTTGCATATTAAACAGATACCATTCTCTTCTTCAAGGCCTAAAACTCGATCCATGCCTAGAAAACCGACGCCCAGACCGCATGCTCAGGCCCCTATACCTAAAAAACAAATGATAATGGCTGAAGACCTTTTACTGTACTCAGGGGAAGCCACCCTTCCCCCTCTGAGACCTAGGACTGTTTTTTTTCTTCTGATCAGGACTCTGAAATTTCTGTTTCCTCTGATCAGAATTTACCCTTATCTACCTATGAGGATTCTGATGCAGAGGACTCAATTCCCTCTGCTTCCCCTCCAGAGGATTTAGCTTTTGGTGAAACCTTGCATACTCTTAGGGAACATTTTCGCTGGAAAGCCAGGATTACTCTGACTCCAAAAAGAGGCTTAGGGATTTCTTACTCCTGCCCCAGCACAGGCCTTTAGCTATCCCTCCTGTACTGGACATTGTTGATGATGCCTTCTCAGAATCTAGCCTGGTCCCTGACTCTTTACCTCCTGCTCCCAGAAAACCTGATAGGTATTACAGGGTTCCTGACTCTCACAAGTTCCTCTTTAAAAATCCTACTGTGGATCCTGAGACCATTTCACAGGGACCCAAGGGCATTAAGGCTACTACTGCCAAAAATCCTACCCCCTCTGATAGAGATTCCAGGGTGCTGGATAGATGGGGTAAGAAGGTATACACTTCTGCAACCTTGGCCATTAGGGCCTTAAACTGCCAGTTTCATATGTTAAAGTATCAGCAGCATATTATTGGAGTGCTTAAACAGAAAATGATGTTGATTCCTGACTGTGCTGAAAATAAAGAATTACAGGATATAATGCATTCTGCTGAACAAGTTGGAAAACATACTTTGCAATGTGGTTTTGATTCATTAGAGGTATCTTGCAGGGCTGCTGTCACTGGGTCTGTACTTGGCTTAAGGAGCAAGCTTTGCCAGATCATGTTAAAGCTAAATTGTTGGATGCTTCCTTAAACCAAGACCGCCTGTTTGGCAACAAAGCAGAAGAAGTACTTATAAAGATGCAGGAAAAAGATAAATTTATGCAAACTGTTAAAGATTTCCTGCAAGTACAGCCTCCCAGATTTAGTACACATTGGCCCTCTAAGAATTGGTCCTTTCCTGCCTCTTCCAGGTCTTCTCATTCCAAACCCAGACCCAGCAGAACACCCAGGCTTCAGTCCCAGGGTACTCACAGGACTAAGCAATGGGGGGCTCCCACTTCCAAAGCAGGAAGTAGTAAGACTCCCCCTATGGTAAAACTGTCTCAATGACTTAACTTTAAACCTTCCAAGCCCTGCTCAACTGACTGTTCCTTTAGGGGGAAAGATTGCCGTGCAGGCAAAAAATTGGGAACTCATTACCCAGGACAAATGGGTTTTAATCATAGTTTCCCAAGGATACAGATTCCACTTCCACTCCTTACCAACCCCAAATGGTTGGCCAGATCTACCCCCAAATCAGTGGGCAGAGGCTCAAAAGCAAATTCTCTCTCTTTTAAGCATCAGAGCTATCCAGCCTGTTGCAGAAGAAGAATGGGGACAAGGTTTTTACTCAAGACTGTTTCTGGTACCCAGAAAAGACAAACCCCGGTGTCCTATCCTGGACCCGTTTATCCTAAACACATTTTTGGTAATCCTGAAATTCAGGATGCCAACTCTTCATCAGCTGCTTCCTATGCTAGGCAAAAATGCCTGGTTGGCAACACTGGATTTAAAGGAAGCCTACCTGCACATCCCAAATAAGGGAATCTTGCAGAAGACACCTACACTTCAAAGCAGGCTACATGCACCATCAGTTCTCTGCACTGCCCTTTGTGAATACCCTGGGCACATTAGATAAGCCAAAGTGCTTAGCTCCAGTCATTGCATTTTGCAGGCAAAGAAATATTCAAATATACTCGTACCTGGACGATTGTCTAATTCAGGCAGAAAGCCAGGACATACTATTAAATCATCTGGCATTTGTAAAGAAATTGCTAACTTCTCTGGGGTACACCATAAATGAAAAGAAGTCATATCTTGTACCCTGCCAACTAATTGTATTCCTGGGAGCAAGCTTCAATACAACTTCCCAGATGGCCTACCTCACGCCAGAGAAACAAGTTCATTTGACAGTCTACTTCAAACTACTGGCCACAAAGACCCAGCTATCTGCAAGGAAAATACTGCAAGCCGTGGGGTTCATGGTCTCCTGCATTCTACTAATTCCATATGCAAGACTGCATATGAGGAAACTACAATGGTATCTAAAAAGCCTATGGTGTCAACATTCTCAGGATCTAGAATCAATGATTCCTATCATACCTTGTTTACAGATAGAGGTCCTTTGGTGGGCAGAGGCCTGAAACCAAAACAAGGAACTACCATTCACTTTACCCCCTGCCACACAAACCCTAACAACAGACGCATCAGACTATGCATGGGAGGCTCACTTGGCAGGGAAGTGCATTCAGGGCAAATGGAACCCAAGTCAAATGCACCTGCATTTCAATCAAAAAGAAATGTTAGCTGTACAGAATGCTCTGACAGCCTTCAAGAACCACATTTTTCCAGGACAGTTATTGGTAAAGACGGACTACACCACTGTTATGTGGTACATAAACAAGCAGGGAGGAACCCGCTCATATCCTTTCTGCAGACTAGCCATGGCTCTGTGTTACACAGCCTTGATCTACCAAGTGCACCTACAGGCTCAATTCCTGCCAGGAAAGCTAAATACACTGGCAGATGACCCTAGCAGAAATCTCATGGAGTGGAAACTGGAACCAAAGATATTCAGCATGTTGAGAAACAAATGGGGGAACCCAGAGATGGACCTGTTTGCCTCCCTCCAGAACTACCAATTGGACAAATTCTGCACAAGGACTCCCCACAAACAAGCTTGGAAAGTGAATGCCCTGTCCTTCACCTGGAAAAAACTATCAGTTTATGCTTTTCCCCCTCTGCCTCTCCTCTCCAAGGTACTACTAAAGATCAAACAGGACAAACCAAGGACAATACTGATTGCACCAGACTGGCCACACCAACACTGGTACCCCCTTTTGTGTAGTGTGTCAATGCTGGCACCATGGCACCTACCTCAGACTTCTTCCCTGCTGTCCCAGCAGGAGGGCCAGATTCTGCACACACAGCTTTAAACCCTGAACCTGGCAGCCTGGCTAATTACCTGATTTCGATGTTACTGTCCCTCAGTAAACAAGTGGTGGATGTCATTCTGGAGGCAAGGAGGCCTAGTACTAGAAAATCCTATGCTGAAAAATGGAAAAAATTCTGTTCCTGGAACCAAACACAGGACATGGACACAGCAGCACCCAATTTACCTCAGATTCTCCAATATTTAATTGAGATGCTTCACAAGGGCTTTTCCTTTTCCTCCATCAAAATTCATGCCTCAGCCATTTCAGCTCATTACAACACAGAATCCACCCCTCTTTTCTTATCCAATGCTGAATCAGTTCCTCAGAGGGGCCAAAAAACTTAGGATCACCCAGGAGAGCCCCTACTCCTGCCTGGGACCTTAACTTTGTATTGGAAAAGCTCACTTTACCTCCCTTTGAACCAGTTGTAAATGCAGAGTTGAAATTCCTTTCTTGGAAAACAGCCTTTCTTTTAGCCATCACTTCAGCAAGAAGGGTGTCTGAATTACAGGCTGTCATTGCAGTGGAGCCTTTCATCAACTTTCATGCAGACAGGGTATCCCTCAGGACTAATCCCTCCTTCATGCCGAAGGTGGTATCCAGTGTGGCCCTTAATCAAGCCATTCATTTGCCAATCTTCTTTTCTAATCCACAGAACAAAGGGGAACAAATATTGCACTCCTTGGATGTGCACAGACAACTTAGATTTGACTTGGACAGGACTAAACCTCTCAGGAAATCTGAACAGCTGCTGGTTGCATTTGCTGCAGGGGCAGAGGGGAAGGCCATTTCAAAGCAAACCATTTCTAAGTGGATAGGCCACTGCATTCATTTCTGCTATAAGCACCATGGAAAACCGACCCCACAGGGGATAAGACCACATTCAACCAGAACTGCATCTACCTCTACAGCCTTTTTCAGAGGTGTCCCTACCAGGGACATCCTAGAAGCTGCTACCTGGAGTTCTGTACATACCTTCACCAAGCGATACCACTTGCCAATTTTTTTCTAAATCCAGAGCTGGCTTTGCCACTGCAGTCTTGCAGGGCCTTATAGCTGGTCCTAATGCTATCTAATTGCCTCCTCCCATCCTTAGCTTTGGGAATCTACCCATATGTGATAACTGCAACAGTGAAACATGAAGAGCATAGTACAGTTGTGCACACTTACCATAAATGTAGATGCTCAAGTGTATTCACTGTTGCAGTTCTGGTTACCCTCCCTCCAGCCCCCTGACTTCTATTGACTATACCTCTATTGTTGTTTACTATGCTTAAAGCTTTTTGGTGTATTTGCTTTTTTGTTGAAGGTGTAACCTTGTATATAATTGTTTCCCATTATGGGGGCACCTGACATCTGGGGCAAGAAAAACTGATGTAATGGCGTCGGCTGCATGCTTTATACCCTTGACCACCTCACATCATGGAAGATGAGACAGCAACCGACGCAGGACCCAAGACTTTGATAATCAGGCCGACTGAGGGCTACTACAAGCAGATAACCCAAATGTGATGACTGCAACAGTGAATACACTCTAGCATCTACATTTATGGTAAGTGTACACAACTGTACTTTTGAAATCATCAACAAAGAGAAGACAAGTCTTTAGACTTTGTTTTCTAGGAGCCAAATTATAGCCATGGCTTAAGCTGTTAAGTAGACAGCTTAATGGGTTAAGGGCAAGGCAGAATAGCAGTGGTGACAGAGTCACTCTGGAATATCCCCCTTTGAATTTTTATCCCTGGGATAATAATTTGTCCTTATCATGGCTTAACTGCAAAGTGGTCTGTCACTGTTTCATGCTTACTGTAATGTAATGTAGTCGATCAGTGTAGGGTGTATCTTATACACTTTTAAGCACGCTTTTATCCATGAATGTGGGATACTATTAAATTCTTTTTTTTGTAGTCAATCCATGCCATACTTAGATTCTTCCCCTTTTTACAGTTCTCTACTATGACATTATTTAACAGCAAATCATCCTTTGTTCCATATGACTTTCTTTTATTACCCTTTTCTTCTACTGCCATAATTGAGTTTTCCTCTAAATGACTGTAAACTCTATCGGCATCAATTCCCGTGTATAGTTTATATGTCGTCAGAAAGCAGGTTATTAGTCTATAATTTTTAGGACAGCTTGCAGGTTCACTCTTAAGTAGCAGCATTGTTTTACCTGTTGTTAGCCAGGTTGGTGTCTGTTTCTGTTCGAGGTGCGCATATAAATAGTTCTTACTCATGGCTAAATCTTTGTACAAAGATGTTAATACTTAGGTACTGCATATGGGGCTGGGGTTTTCCAATTAGAGGCTTTTCTTAACTTTATCTCAATCTCTCTGGCTGTTACTTCATCCATATTGTGTACGTTTAAACTTCTTATTCTTGCTTTTACTACTTATGTCCATTTATCATCTTTATGTTCCACAGGATCCTCGTAGATACTTCTCCAAAATGCATCTATTTCTTCTTTTTTTGGCAGTCTTTCAATTCCTTTTACCTTGTTTCCCAATTCTCCATAAAACTTGTCAGAACAATCTAATGTTACACAAGAAACAGTGGAATGTGATGTTCGGTAACGTCTGGCTAGTTACCATCATGAAAAACATAAGAAATGTGCCAGTAGTTTTGCTAAAAGCAGCTAACTATACAAAACAGCTACACAAGCATAATCTTCTTATTTTGTACTCTGTATACCTTTGTGAGGGGGTGAACAAATATTGTCAGCATGCCATGCTGACTTAACCAGGGTGTCTTAATTAGCATTACATTTTTTTTTATTTTTTTGAATCTCATCCAGAGGACACATTACTTGGTGTTGTTAGCTAGGACTAAGCTGCATGCTAGTAAGACAGAGCTGTCCCAGTTTTTGAATCATGATTGGCCATAAAGGCCATTTCTTAGGCTAAGTGTAGTGCTTTCTGAAGTGGGCCCACTGAATGTATACAATTTCCAAATCTCACTTTGCCTTTTTATATTTGGCCTTTATTGTGAATGAAAATGGGTCATTTGAAGTAGGCCAGTTACCTGCTTATCAAACAGTAAAGACATTGTTAAGCTCAGTCAACAACTGTCCTGCCTGTAGCTTTGCATTTAATTATTTAAAACTAATCCTTTTTCCTTTCATTAATGTTTTATTGCTTATAATAATTAAACGACTTGCTTACTGCAAAGTATCCAGTTCATACAGATTAATGGTGCATGCTGTGTTCATTTTAACATAGTAGTGACCTGCAAGAACTGGGTGAAAATTGTTGTTTAATGATTCCAGCAGAAGTTATACAATGATTTATCTTTATGTGAATATATTGCAGAAGAACTTGTTCTTTGCTTTGCACTAGAGGATTACAGCATTGAAGTTGCTTTGTTCTTTCTCCGCTTTTTAGGGGAAACTGTAAAAAAAGAAGAATCCCAGAAGACTCAGGAACATATTAGACTGAAAAAGTATCAGGGCACGCCCACGTATCAGTCTGAAAATCATAGAAATAGCTGAGCTGGCAAAAGAACATTCCTGGCGAACCTTAATACTGGATTTGGTACAACTGATTTGTCTTGAGGTACATAACTCAGAAATGTAAGCATTGACTTTTTTTCTTCATAGTTCCGTAAACTTTATCAAACCTTGATAAATCCAGACTTTTTTCCCTCATTAGGACAAAAAAGAACACAACTGCCAAAGTAACATAAGGTTAAAAACAACAGAAATGATCAGAGTACAGGAGTACTGAGAGCACTGGGTCCGTCCGGAGTCATAACATCAGTAGTCTGCCCATCCTGTCTGTCTTTCCCAGTCCGTCCGGAGTCATAACATCAGTAGTCTGCCCATCCTGTCTGTCTTTCCCAGCCCTATCAGCAATGCCCCCAGTCTACCATCATGCTGCCCTCGCCAAAAGCCACATGTAGCAATTTATATGTAAAGCACACGTACATACAAAAAGCATGGGGAAATGATTCAAAACATGTAGAGTGAAAGCTCACTTAAAACCATCCACACTGAAATGAAGGACCAGGATTTTCCCAGTAATTCCTACATTTAGCCTGCCCATTTTGTGCAGTCTTGGAGTTGGTATATATAAATATGGGAGGGTGTGAGTGAAGCAGGGAGGCGAGGCATACCCCCTGCAAAAAATGATTTAGTAGTTTTATGCACCTTCATCAGTTGGAACATGAGTAATTAACTTTCAGCAACATCTGTACTGATAAATTTTTGTCAAGGATCAGTGGTGTGACTAATCATCTTGGATATTCCAACATATACACACACACACATATACACATACACATACACACACACACACACACACACACACACACACACACACACACACACACACACACACACAAACATATATATATGGGTCCCTATCAGTTGATCAAGTTTTCAGAAACTCAAAATTCGTATGGTCAAGACCATATGAGAAAGTTTTTAAAAACTTGAAGCTTTTGAGTGGAGATCGCGGTACAGTGAGGATCAGGAAATTTACCCTTTTCCTCACTGTAGTGCATTCTCAGAGTTGGTATATATAGTTTGCAGGGGGTGCAGGGGGGCTTGCCCTTGCAAAAATGTAAAAAAAAGGTAAATTTTTATGGGGGGTTTGTGTTTTTCTTTTCTTTTCTTTTTATATGTTCGAGTTTTCAGAAACTCTATCATATGGTCTCGACCATATGAATTACGAGTTTCTGAAAACTTAGTCAACTGATTAGGGATCCATATACATGGTATTGAACTTTTTCTTTTTGCATTGTGTATGTTTTCTCAAGTTATTGCATTGTATAAAAAGCATAACACGAATATAAAATTCAAAATGAATGTGTGTGTGTGTGTGTGTGTGTATGTGTGTATGTATGTGTATATATATATATATATATATATATATATATATGTATATATATATATATATATATATATATATATATATATATATTTCATTTGTTACACTTCCTTAGATGTGGGTTTTTAACAGAAATTGAATCCCTTTTATACTGAAATAGCGGCAATAAACCAATAGCATATTTAATTGATTTTTAGAGATCATTGTTCCAAAACGTATAAAACATTGTGAAAATGAATGACACATGACTAAAAATAGGTAAAAACATTGCTAATTACATCTAAAACATCTAAAACAGACTCATTTAATATACAAATGTTAAAAATATTGATAAAACCATAAAACAAATTGTTGAAAGTATTGCTTATAAACATTTCATTTTAAAATAAACTTTCACTCGTTCAAGTATATATGGTGCCATCTAATGACCATTGAAGTTCATTGCACCCTGTTTAAATCCTATAAAAAATATACCTAGAGCTTTTCTTGAATATAAAAAAACAAATGATCAGTTGAACTGGTAAAAGTTAAATAAAATTAATGTTGATTAAATTCCTAAAAAATCCATGAATAAAACTGGAGCCTTACAATAAAATATTTCATTCAAATATTGATGTGACTTAGTCAAATATGCAAAAATAAAATACTTTACTTAATGCCAGTAAGGTAAAAAGGATAAAAATAAGGACAAAAGGTGAGTTATATAGTTAGAAAACATAATTGGATCTTACAATTAAACAATATATAGAATAATATATAAAAAATTGTATAAAAATTGTATATGTTGTTTTGTATAAACAATATTTATTATTCATATAAAGAGAATGGAAAGTGTTTAAAGTACAAAGTTAAATATGGGACTTATAACTTAGCTGCTCTCGGTTTTAAGAGTGGGGCTATTGATATATGGTTATTTAGCCCTGGATGTTTATTGGCTTGTAAAGTGACCTGCCACCAGAGCTCCCTATACTCTATCCTTTCTTCCCATAGGCCTCCCCTCTCATCGTTCTTTACTTTTTCTATCACAAAGAAGAAAAAGCATGCATTTTCACAATTTTGGGTTTACCGATATAGAGCGTTGGTTTCTTTTTTAGTTTGTATATCATATATATGTTCGTAAATTCTTCTTTTAAGCTTGCGTTCAGTTTTTCCTACATAAAAAGTCAGGCAGGCTCTACACTTAGCTAAATACACTAAGCCAAAGTCATCACAATTATAATATTCCTTCCCTACTAATATTATCTTCCTACTTTCTAAATGTATACATTCCTTGTTGGCAATGTAAGCACACTGAGAGCAGTGCCCACATTTATACCAAATGATAAAAAATGATGACAAATGACAAAATGATACCAATGGCATAAATTTTAAAGACTGGCTTCAGGTTAGTTGTTATTCTAATTTTAAAGCAAAAAGTTCAAACAGAAGCCAGTGACTGATACATACAGAAATATGTTGGACAAACTTCAGAGACTATTGCTTCAATTTAAAAGTTTAGAGGTAAAAAATGGATACTTAAAAGAATGTATTGCAGAAAACATTGTACCAAAGGGTTTGCGAATATGCAAGTATCCTAACAGTGTTATTCCTGGCAGTATTTTTCATAAAGAATTGATAAATATTTTTAACAGATGTGGGTTAGAAGTTTTAAAAAGTATGATAGATGAGAATGAAAGAGTAAAACATGATTTACTTAAAGAAATAGATGGTATAAATGATTGTATTAAAAATGATTTGATGTTTGGTGTGCTGGAAGAGAAGGAAAAAATTACAGCATTAAGGGAGTAGTTGATGAACAATGCAATGAACTTATTCGAAGGAAAATGAATAAACTTGAAAGAAATTTAATTGAGTATAAAAACAACAGCAATTATCACAAACCCAAAGCTCTAGGTATAGATTTTGGGAAAGGGATTTTGGAGAATTTAGGGGGAATGATGTATATAATGACCCCCCAGGTATAGGTGAGAATATTAATGCGTTAGATGATTTTAATGAATACCCACCACTAAGAAGGTCAGAAAGACTAAGGAATAAAATTCAACATTATGAGAATCAACAGACTTCAAATTTTTGGAGGGGAGGAAGAAGGGGGAGGGGGAGGCACTAATAAAAACGAGTACCCACCCCCCAACTTGGTTTTAGAAAACATAACTTTTGATAAAAGCATTCCATATAGGTTTACCAAAGGAGATTTTAGTATTTACAATTTTATTTCTATAGAATTACAAGACGCCCACTTCAATTTACTTTCTAGAGGTATTAAGTTTATACCGCTTAGAAAAGGGTATCTTGCTAAAACTCTAATAAATATAGATTCATAGGTTCATAGATTAGTACTAAGCTAACTGCCCTTGCGAGCCATTTTAAGCCTAGCCAGTTATCCCTTGCGAGACTCAAACCCTGGACTAGGCAAACACCTTAACCATTAGGCCACCCTCCCAACCATAAAAACTTTTCTTAGGAAAATTACTCTATAATTTTTTTTAACCAGACTAACACCATGGGACCTGTTAATTTAGTAAAAAAGAGTATGTTTAACCCCCCACTGCACACACAACTCAAAAATTTCGAAAATTTGGTTGAAACTGAAATTAGAAAGAAATTTATAAAAGTTGGGTATAAAGCCAATTTAGATGAAAAGGAGTGTTTAGTTCTAAAAGAATTAAGGAACAATCCAGAAATTAGAGTTATGAAACCGGATAAAGGTGGGGGGATGGTATTGATGGATTCATGCACCCAGCACACCAAAAGCAGAATTTAGTCAGGGGTCAGTATATAAGATCTTCGAGAATTACCTCTGATGAGCAAGATTTTATAGAAGAAATGAAAATTCCTAATCAAATGTTTATGGTAAAAAAAAAATACCCAGCTAGTCTTTTGGAACATATAGAAAAAGAAGTTTCACAAGGTAGAGCAGGGAAATGTAATCCGATCTTGGGCAAAGATGAGGAAACAGTACGAAAAAATAAGCAGGAAGAAAGTTTTAATAGGGCATTGGTGTTGGAATTCAACACAACTTCAGCTATGGTGAGAAATATTCTAGAAGAAGAATGGCACAGGTTTACTTCTATTACTGATCTGGATAAAATTAGTAAGGAAAAGCTAAGGGTGGTATATAAAAATTCCTACAATTTGAAGAATTTGTTAAAACATTATACCTTAAACAACCCCAGCAAAAAAAATGGAATTTATAAATGTGGGCACTGGAATGTATAAGGAATGCATAAATTTAGAAAGGAGGAAGATAATATTAGTAGGGAAGGAATATTATAATTGTGATGACTTTGGCTTAGTGTACTTAGCTAAGTGTAGAGCCTGCCTGGCTTTTTATGTAGGAAAAACTGAACGCAAGCTTCAAAGAAGAATTTATGAACATATATATGACATACAAAGTAAAAAAGAAACCAACGCTCTATACAGGCACACCCAAAATTGTGAAAATGCATGCTTTTTCTTCTTTGTGATAGAAAAAGTAAAGAACAATGAGAGGGGAGGCCTATGGGAAGAAAGGAGAGAGTATAGGGAGCTTTGGTGGCAGGTCACTTTACAAGCCAATAGACATCCAGGGCTAACTGACCATATATCAATAGCCCCGCTCTTAAAGCTGAGAGCAGCTAAGTTATAAGTCCCATATTTAACTTTGTACTTTAAACACTTTCCATTCTCTTTATATGAATTATATTTTTTATACGAAACAACATATACAATTTTTTATATATTATTCTATGTATTGTTTAATTGTAAGATCCAATTATGTTTTCTAACTATGTAACTCACCTTTTGTCCTTATTTTTATCTTTTTTACCTTACTGGCATCAAGTAAAGTATTTTATTTTTACACATTTGACTAAGTTACATCAATATTTGAATGGAATATTTTATTGTAAGGCTCCAGTTTTATTCATGGATTTTTTAGGAATTTAATCAACATTAATTTTATTTCACTTTTTACTGGTTCAACTGATCATTTGTTTCTTTATATACAAGAAAAGCCCTAGGTATATTTTTTATAGGATTGTTTAAACAGGGTGTAATGAACCTCAATGGTCATTAGATGGCACCATATATACTTGAACTAGTGAAAGTTTATTTTAAAATGAAATGTTTATAAGCAATACTTTCAACAAATTCCTTTTATGGTTTTATCAATATTTTTAACATTTTATATAAAACGTGTCTGTTTTAGATGTAATTAACAATGTTTTTACCTATTTTAGTCATGTTTCATTCATTTTCACAATGCACTGCTGTTTTATAAGTTTTGGTACAATGATCTCTTTAAGAATCAATTAAACATGTTATTGGTTTATTGCCACTATTTCAGTATAAAAGGGATTAAATGTCTGTTAAAAACCCACATCTGAGGAAGTGTAACAAATGAAAACGTATGGTCTAGCGTTTATGTGCTTCTTGTGTAGTATTTATTTTTTATGCTTTGTGTGTTACAATAAAAGGAATTTGTGAATGGTCCTAATGTCTGGAACTTCATTGTGCACCTAAGGAGTTCACTTAGTTGGAATATAAATATATATATATTATATATATTTGTGTGTGTGTGTGTGTGTGTGTGTGTGTGTGTGTGTGTGTGTGTGTGTGTGTGTGTGTGTGTGTGTGTATGACGTTTTACTGTACTGTACCATTTGCTTTCCTTTGCACTTCCTTACAGAAGTTTCGGTTCTACCTCGCTTGGCGACCACGCACATTCTTTTTTTAAAGAAGGCTTTCTTTTGTGAAGAAAAAACACCTCCCTAAAAAAACAAATATGCTCTTCTGTTCTTTTTTTAAGCATGAATATGAAAAAGAAAAAAATCAGAAGTATTATTTATTACATTTTATTTATTAATGTACTTATTTATACATACATTTAACAGGGTGGTTGCACTGGTCCAAGAACCCTTTGCTGTTGACACTCTGGTCAAAAGGCAAAATTAGGGTATTAAGCAATAGTCTTTATTTTTATGTTGCTAGTTTGCTTCATTTAACTTGTGCTGTCTGAATTTCACAATGCTTTCTTTTCCATCATACGTTAATGTACACATAAACATGTTATCTCCTTAAATAACAAAGACTCTTTGCCCTCCATTTGGGTCATTTGGTTTTCCGATTTTGACTCCTTTCCAACAGTTTCTAATGTCATACCTCTTATTTGGGGTCTTAAAGTTCATGTTCCTTGAGGTTCCACAATGAAAGGGTCAGTCTCATTTTTTTTTGAATGATAAGATTAATTTCTATTTACTGTGGATATCAGTTCATTAAAAGATAATTTTTATAAATAAAATCAGCATATTTTAACCATCCTATGGCCTTCCTAGTTGAAGCTGTTAGTATGTGTTCCACATTTTGCCCATTTTTTTTCCACATTATGTGGGCTAGTGTTCCTTATTTTGGAGGTGGATGCTCAAACGCTATGACTAATGTCTTAACTGGCACAGTTCTGCATGCCTTTGCTTCTGTGGTTTCTTAAGTTTTAGAATGTTTCAGATTTCTCTTCCAAATGTAAGACTTTTGGCTTTTCCCATTCAGGGGTCACCACAGCACAACTTCGGTCTGCTCATGATTGGCAGTGGATTTTTACGGTGCCGAGTTTTCAGCCCAATGCCCAACCTTCAATGAAGGCACACCCATTCACACTCGCACCTACCTGCATGTCTTTAACGTCACTCGACCGCTTGGAGGACATGCAGACTCCACACAGAAGGTGCTCCAGCTGAGAATCCAAGGAGAACCTCTTGCTGTGAGGCGACAATGCTAACCGCTGTGCCACTGCTGCTTAAATCCTGAATTTGAGATTTAACTATTGCTGAGAGAATTGGTTGAGATGCTCCTTATGCTTCAACTTGAGGATACACACGCATGCCACATGGCAGATTTCCATTGTTTGCTGTGCTATCTTTGATGGGATGGACTCTAAGGATCTTTATTTTACAGCATACTGTTTGGTGGTCACTTGTTCCCAGGTGAGTAATAATACTGCTCTTTCAACCTACCACAATCAGAATATTGATATTTGCTGGACATTAAAAAGAAACTTGTTCTTGGATGAAGCAGCAGGCAATGTATTTCACTAATCTGCTGCTCATGTTTGCTCTTCATTAACAGTATGGGGTTTCTAATATTCTGGGTGTATGTCCTATTGTTTTTTAATACACTTCCTTCCCTCTGTGATGTTGTCTTCATGTAACACTGTGCAAACTATAATATTGTTTCTGGTTGCTAAGAAGACTTTCTCTTGACTGATTCCTTTGTGTATCAAAGATTCCATCTCTGACTAAAAGATTTTGATCTCAACCTTTTCTTCCACATGATTTACACCTGCATATTTTATAATGGTGCGTGGTCTTTGTGCATTTACATCTTTAGTACGATTGTTCTATTGCTGCAAGTTTCCTCGCAGTTGTTGTAATGAAACATTTCTCGAAAAAGAAAAGATAAGGAGGCAAGCAGACCAACAGGAACAACATAGAAGGCAAATATTTGTAAAGGCTAAAGATTAGCATGAGCGCACTTGGCCGAAGACACACGCGTGTGCGCACACACACATTGTTTAAGCTTTTATTATGCAATTTCTATGACAAACTATGCTGTTATGCATATCTACGTATCATCTCTGTATCTCTGGGACTCACCATAGCATGTTTATTATTAATCAGAGTAGATGGTCAGAAAGAGGAACATTTTCACATTTATTCAGAGTCATGATTATTTGTCTGTAAGATCTTTTACAGTTATTGATAAGGAATTTATGGATAGCATTAGTTTAGTTATTTATTAATGGAAGTACTGTCAAAAATATCTTTTAACTGTCTGAGAAATATCATTCAATTTATGAAGAGCAGAGGCAAATCTCTGGGGAAAAAAATCTTACTTGTTTGCCTGAAGTATATGGCAGCAGAGGCAGATGCTTATGTGATAAGTCTTGGAAGTATGCTGCTGCAAGCATATTTCATGATGCATAGACAAAAGTGGGGAGTTTCAGTGAACCAGCATGGTTTAAATAGTAGATGTGTTGAGAAATAAACAGATGAACTTGTTTTTGCTCACACGGTTTCTGTTATTGCAAATGTAGGTGGTAATTTATAAAATAAGAAATAATATGCTGTTAACTTTTCATTTATTATTATACTTGGGGAAAATGCCAACATGCATGTATGAGAAAAACAATCGGTGTGCAAACACCAATGAGCTGTGAGCGACTTGAGACCTGCCACCCTGGTTCTGATTCTCATTCTTTCCACTTTCAAATGAACTGTTAGTCCAGACCAGAACAGTAAAGGCAACACAGAGTCAATATATTTGTCTCCTCATACTACTAGTCACCATGCTTCATAAATTAAATAGTGATGCCTTAAAGAAAGAATGAAACAGGACAAAAGCCCAAAAATAGGGATGGATTGTAAATATTGCTCTTATAAGCAAGCTTCATGGTGTACAGTACATGTGAGACTAGTGTAAGTTCTGACTGAAACCAGTCACAAAGTTTGAGTGTGTGTGTGTCTCCTGCAGATTTAAGTGTGTGTGTGTGTGTGTGTGTGTGTGTGTGTGTGTGTGTGTGTGTGTGTGTGTGTGTGTGTGTGTGTGTGTGTGTGTGTGTGTGTCTGTGTCTGTGTCTGTGTCTGTCTCCTGCAGTAGAATGGCTTCCTCTGGACTTTTGGTTTGGCAGCAGTCAGCCACCAAACAGTGTCACCACCCAGCAGAGTCTCACTTGTGTTTCACTTTTCTGTTTCATTCCAAACTCTCACTACCATGCCAAAAAGATTCCCTTCAATAAATAACAAACCTGCAAAAGACTGATATATATATATATATATATATATATATATATATATATATATATATATATATATATATAAGGCAGAGGAGGCACATTGCATTGGGTTACTGCTGTAAAAGGTCAAAGGGTCAGTGAAAGTTACTTCCAATCAGAAATTCAGACTACTTAAGGTTACTGTAACAGAATGATTCCATTTGTATGCTACACGTTCAGAATGTGAGTTATTTGGTAGTGTGTTGGCCAGAATTCCATCTGTGCCATCATTGACTGGACTCAGTTATAAAAGATGGATTTAAGGAAGGTCAGCAAGCAAGGAACATAATAGTAAAGAGCCCACACCTTTTTATTTTGGGGGGTTGGAAATTATATATATGACATGTCACTTGGCAGAGGGCAATGACCAAGAATCTTCAAAGCTATAATAGATTGGGGGTAGGGGTTAATAGGGCAGCTGGGAGTGCATGGTGCCATAAGTGCATACATTGCACGGCACATCCAACTGCTATTGCCATCAGTACTGATGGCTCTGTGTGTACTTAGTCCTCCACTCTTGTTTCCAGCTCCATAGGCCATACAGTCTACATCCATTAATGTATGATGTCTGCAGAGCTGCTTTCTCTGTCTCATAGAATTGACTGGAATAAGGTTTTAAAGAACATTAGAGAAGTTGTCTGATTAGCTGAGTACTTCAGATTATTTTGCAATTGGGCATGGGGCAGTTGGGAGAGCGTTAAAATACATTGAATGTTTATTAAATTCTTTGCATGATGTATGTAAATTCAGACTTTAGATACAATGGTAGAATGTCATTCTTAACATATTTGTCATATGGGTGGTCATCACCAGCAAATGTTCAGCCAATTCTTGACTTACTCAAAACAAGGCAGCTATGAGGCAGATATAAAAATAACTATTTTTGAAACTTACTTTTTTTTTAGCAGCTTTTTTTTTTAAATCAATGGTACCATGAAATCCTGGCCTCTCCTCAACAGTGTATGACCTTCCTATGCATTTGATGCATATGCATATGTCTAGAGGTCTAAGAATAGTTGATATGAAAAAAGGACTTGTGTATGTTGCTACATATAGTTACATGAAACAGAGTGGGCTTGTGTAACTGATGAGCTTGACCCAACCACTGTCGCATTTTCTTTTTTCTCTTTTTGTTCTCCCAGAGTGCTTAAAACTGCTTTTTGAATGCTTCAGTTTTTAGCTTAAGTACATTTCTAAACCTTAGTTTAAATAAGGAAGATTTGGCTGATTGTGGGATTTTCTACTGGACATTGTATATACATGCACACAAACACACACTATCCAAGCCTTAGCAATTGCAGGACCCAGTTTGGGCCATTTTAGTGCCAGACACCCACCACCACAACTACCTGTTGTCCATCTAGATTTAAATTATTTTAAATGTGGTATGGGGAACATATGCTACACTGTATTAAAAACAAAGTAGTACATATTTTCATTACTTGTAGAACTTATCGAGCCAGAATTTCCATTTTTGTACATATAGCCTCATAATGTCACCTTACCCACCACTACCCTTTCTCATATTTACAAAATGCATACATGTCTCGAAATATTGCCCCATTTACTGTTAAGTTACAAGAAGTATGCGTTGTTTTCAGTTGTTGCCACCCTATCACGATAAAAAGGTTATTTTCAATTATGTCGCTCTACTTGTAAATGTCTTACATGCATATCTATATTGAAGGTATTATTAGTCAGCTGTAGATATTATTTAGACTCAGTGTATGACAATATTTCTGAGAGATTCTCACAAAAACACAGACTCGTTTGAATACAGAGAATACCACTGGGATTCAGACACATTTTCTGTGCTACAATAAGTGATTGATGTGTGATGAATGGCCACGTACAAGTTGTGTGTGATGAATGGTCATGCACAAGGTGTGGGTGATTCAGAGTTGCATGAAGCTCGAGCAGGGAAGGCTGAGAAATCTTGAGTTCCACAAATCCTAATGATGGTATAATGAAATGGTAATTAACGTACAACATTATGAAAATGAGGGACAGTGCAAATGAGGTTAAATAACAACACTGATTGTTACAGAGAGGTATACATACTGTGACTAGAGGTGCTAGCTCCAGAGTTAATGACCACAGTAAAATCCTGGTTACCCCTACTATGGCCCCCATAGTTACTGAAAGGTCCTTGTCACTAGTACTCTCAGAACAACATATACCTTCGTATCCAAAGGGATAGTACCTCACACATCCTACAGACCTGTAAATAAGGGTGTCACATTTCGAACAACTCTTGTATGGTGACTTTACCCAAGAGCATCTTATTGTAAATGCCAGATATGATTTGGAGCCATGGTTAATGAATCCATCTGAAATCCCCAGACCATTGTAGGCAATAAGTACAACTATGCCCAGTCACAAACCCAGGTTATTGTTGAGCATGCCTTTGGCCCTGTTACAAACCCAGGTTGTTACTGAGCATACTTTTGGCCTGCTTTCACTGCCTAAATGTATCTGGTGGTACCTTGCAGTATGACCCTGACACATATAGCAAGATATTTTCAGTCTGTGCTATGTTACGTTATATGATTTGGAGAAAACAGCTTCGACTACACATTTGGAAGGAGAAAGTTCCAGCACACCAGGCAGTGGAGGCGAAGCCTGAGGAGGATCCTGTGGAGAAACGCCCAACAGAGGAGGAGTTTGCTAGACAAAGGCAGGCAAAGTATGTTGTGGCACTGGCTATGCGATGCAGCTGGTTCATAACTGTCGGTGAGAATAATGCAGTATACAGTAAATTAAAAGTGATGCATACAAACCTTCATCTAGGATGCACTGAACCATACAAAGACTGGCCTCAATGTGCATCAGACGTAGGCTACCCAAGTAACACGGTACAGAAGGCAGGACACAGTTCTCATCATTTGCACAGGTGGTGAGGTATGCTAGGACACAGCTCAGCAGATGTTGTGGCACTGTGGTTATATCATACAGACAGGCCTAGGGCACCCATAGCCAGTGTGTGTGTGCAGGCCATGCACACCCCCATCCACAGGCACTGTTCAGCCTTTGCCCAGTGGAAGGAGTGCTGCATGAACAAGACTGAATTCACATACCATGCATCACTACAGCATGAACTCCATACCTTCATGAAAATCCATATCTGGCAGTACTCGGCTTCACACTGGATGGTGGGGTAGAAGTTGTGGCACTGCATGTGAGTGACTATGGTCCTTCCCCTTCCACAGTAGCCCTCAGAATTGGAAAGAAAAGTAGAGCAGCCATGTGAAGTGTGTCTACTGCACTGCCTGTATGGACAGGGAGACCTAGGTCTTGCAAGCAGCATATAGAACATGCCCATCACGTCACATATATAGGGCATGCACTCTGTCAGGTCATCAAACACACACCCTGTAAAATATGTGCCATCTGTGCAAGGACGGTAGTGTTTTTAGTCTTTTCTTCTATGATGAGGCTGTACATTCAGTGGGTCATGGATGTAGAGAGCTCAGGTCAGTGGTGGTACCTATGGTATCTATGACCACCATCATGAAACATCCACCCCTTTCTTCCCCATGCTAAGTGGAGCTAATTGCAACTGAGGGGGACTGCACCACAGGGGAAGGCATCCCTTCTTTGGTATTCCTGGCAGTGACTCCCTGTCCCTTCATTGTCTCCCTGTATAGCTTGGCTGGGTTTCACAGGCACAAAGGTCGTCTGCATTAGCTGGGATGGGGATTTGTACTCCATTCTGCCTGTATGAAACACTGTCACTATGACTGCTGACCATGCCAAAATTTAACTGCTATCATTGTCAGAGTTTCAGACATATTTGACATCAGCCAGCAGCACATCAAGGCAGAGGAGCCTGGTAAAACATCACATGTGAAGACACCAAAGGGAAATACCCACAATAAATAACACCTATCCCAATACTTTAATCCCAATGAATGAACAGTTACTACTGGCTGTAGTGACAGGACTTTAGTGCCCTTACCTTGCATTGTGGTCATGTAGTCTAAAGCCATGATTTTACTGATTGTGTAGTATACTACAGATTACATGTATTGTTGCCCACAATTCAACTACCCAATAGAAAAAAGACATACACAACTGGGGCATCTCCAACAGAGATTCTTAGAGGTCGGTCGAGTTCCATTCCATTATCGAGGACTCCACCATGCCCTCTTGAGGAGATAAACCCACTACGGAAAGAGGCAATAACTCTTCCATCTTTGATTATGCTGGTTTGGCTGACAGACCACCTCCCATGACCCTAAGTTCTTGCACCAGGTGGGCAGCACAGGCTTTGGTAGCACTTATGTCTGTGGCTTGGCAAGTAACGTGTCATAGTTTCTGCCTTGGCAACTGACAGAATGTGTGATTCACCACATTCCACCAGACATGATGATGATAGGGTTGTCGGGTTTCACATGGTCATTCATCCACTGATAGAGAGCCTGCGGCAAGATCTCATTCTATTTGTGAGAGAAATTGTACTTTCTTTATTTAACTTTTGCAGGCATCCTCTTGTGTAAGGATAAAATAATATATGCGCAGATAAGGACATCATTACATTTCAGTCAGATACTGTCATTCAAACTGTCATTCAAACTAGTTTCCTGTTTGCTGCAAGTAGAAGTCCCACTATATAACTTATTTATTTATTTTATTTTATTTTACATTTGTTTGCCGGGATAATACGACTGGACCAGGTCCATTTACAGCAGAGGCCCGGGGAGAAAAGCACCACAAACAGATTAGTAGAGAATCAAAAAATATGAGACAGTCTTAGTCAAATAATACAATACAGACAAATACATAATAACAAGTAAAATTGTAGACAATATGTTTAACTAGAAAAAATCAAAAACCCGAGGTATACTTTCATAGTTCTAATACTGTACAATGATTACAATAAGTGATTTAGGAAGGAAGGTGTCTGACAGAGCTGTGAGATTTATGTAATGCATGGACATAACCATGTATGCATGAGATGGGCTTTTAGTGAGTTTTTGAACTGTGTGGTAGTAGAGGCAGAAGTCAGGGAAGGGGGGAGGCTATTCCATGTTCTAGCTATGGTGTGGGAGAAAAGTGATGTCCGTGCAAAGTTGTTGGCCCTAGAGATACAGAGGAGAAATCTATCAGTGGAGTGGAGAGGTTGATTAGCTATATAGTGAGTGAGCAGTTGATTAGTGATGGCATCCTATCGGGATGTTTTAGAATATTATAGGCAGTTATTAGTTGGTGGTAACCGAGTAGTTCGGGAAGTTCTAGCCATTGAAGGTCCCTTAGAGCTTGACAGTGATGGGTTCTGAAGGTGGAGTTGCTAGCAAATTTGGCAATTTTATTATAACATGATTCAAGCTTATTAAGTCCAAGTTTTTCTGATCTGGGTAAGAATTAGGGGTCTATATTATGTAATCCAAGAGACAGTTCTTTGAATACGTAATAATCGACACCAAAAGACTGAAATCCCAAAACCGTGAACGGCCACATCCGCAAATTTTTTCCTAGGCAAAAAATTCAGTTGACCGTTCCTGGGGTTTACCCTTTTCCCCACCATAGAGTGATCTCTGAGTTGGTATATTTAGTTGGGGGGGGACATAGCCCCCCACTTAAATTAGATTTGAAGTGTGTGTGTTGTTTACAGTCCTGCAAATTTTTTCCCTAGGAAAAAATTTGCAGACATGGCCATTCGCGGTTTTGGGATTTCAGTCTTTTGGTGTCAGTTATTACGTATTCAAAGAAGTGTCTCTTCGATTACATAATATAGACCCAAGAATTAGACCTGCATACATTAATGTCAACAATAGGTGAGTATGGGCTATGGTGACCTGTACCTGATCTGTGAGGAAATTTTTGTGTCTATATAGCATTCCCATTTTTTATGTACCTTTTTGATGGCTTGAGAAATATGGACGTCAAAGAGGAGATTGTTGTCCATCTCTACACCAAGGAGTTTTGTATGGGCAGAAGGAGAAATTATAGTACCATTATTGGAAGAGATAGAAAAGGACAGAGGGGTATATTTTGATTTGTTGGGAGTAAAAAGAAGCAGTTTAGTCTTGTTAGGGTTTAGAATGAGTTGGATATTGGTAATCCACCGTTTCACAGAGCTAAAGGATTCTTGAGTGAGTTGTTGTAGAGTAGTGAGACTTGGGGCTGAGCAGATTATAGTTGAATCGTCTGCATACTGTGTTAGTGTGGCATGTTGGACAGAGGTATGTAGATTATTAGTGAAGATGGAAAAAAAGAAGCGGGCCCAAACTTGAGCCTTGTAGTAAACCTATGGAGGTTGGAAGTCGAGGGGAATAGTACACTTTGCCATTAGACAGATTGCTGCCTGTCAGATAGATAGCTCCTGAACCAGGCAATAGTAGAAGGGGCAAAGGATAAGGGAGGTTAGAGTATCAAGTAGTATGGGGTGTGAGACCATATCAATTGCCTTTGATAGATCTAAGAATATAGCAGATACAAAATTATTGTTATTTCTATGTTTGTTAACCAGATTAGTAAAGGAGAAGAGAGTAGTTGTGCTGAAACTATGGCCGAAATCCATGCTGTGTGGTGGAGAGGTGATTTTGTTTGTTCAGGTATTGCATGACTTGGTCTGTAATTCACACACACACACACACACACACACACACATACATTTGATATATATATATATATATATATATATATATACACACACACATATATATATATATATATATATATATATATATATATGTATATATATATATATATATATATATATATATATATATATATATATATATATATATATATATATATATATATATATATATATATATATATATATATATATATATATGTATATATATATATATATATATATATATATATATATATATATATATATATGTATATATATATATATATATATATATATATATATATATATATATATATATATATATATATATATATATATATATATATATATATATATATATATATGTATATATATATATATATATATATATATATATATATATATATATATATATATATATATATATATATATATATATATATATATATATATATATATATATATATATATATATATATATATATGTATATATATATATATATATATATATATATAGATATATAGATAGATACATACATACAGTATTTGTATGCACCTGTAGTATATTGTAACCCCCACAAGAAAAAAAAGGTGGTAAAGTACAGATGGCATGTCAAGCCTGCAGATGACATCATTAGAGTGTGACCTGCAACAGCACTGCACACTTGACTAACATCTGTGTCGTGAGTGACAGTGGCTGACCTTACACATAGCACGCCTTTGATAGTACAGAGTTGTAGCCATACATGAATATTATGAGTACCTATACAGAGATAGGCAGACCCATTTAAGGACAGATTGCCTTTATGACATTACAGATACCCCCTTCACTAGGAGGAAGTTGTGTGTTGTACTTGCAGTGTGTGTCAAGCAGGTACCAAGAAAGTATTTGTGGCCAACAGGTGTGCTGATGCCAAAAGTACTAACAATGACATTATTGTTTTTGTGGACGGAGTATATAACATGTAATGTAGTTAACATCAAGCAGTGGCACCTAACTTGTAGCACAGTGTTCAGCTACGGATGCTGTCCACCCCTATTCCATCTTCCTGGTTTATTCAGCAGTACTGTAGAGTAGGAAATGTCCCTTTCCCCAGACAAAATTCCTACACACAGTGCCAGTCTAGAATGGATATGATATGAAGTGCAGTAGTGGAATTAACCTGTTCATGGCCTACCTGTACTGAGGGGATAGCAACCTATACATGGCCTCACACAACAGCATGTACAGCTGACACCTGTATAATTACATTTGTGCCATGATTAAAGTTGACAAGGCAACATATTAACAAAATATATGCTGTTAAACTTTATAGTAGAAAGTACTCATGGACCTAAACTCATTTGTGTCAAGGTAACTCTGTTTAAATTGAAATGCCCTACAGTACTTCAGTTGAATGCACCTATAACTTACAAATGTTAAACATTTTGATAAGCACATTGCCTATACAGTTTTACCAAAGCCTGGGAGATTGCTGCAATGTAATCTTCCATAACACAATGAGGCTCATGGCTGCAGCCATGGTTTGCAACATGTAAAATAGTGGCTTTAAGCAGTGTAGCTATGCTAATTGGGTACGAACAGATGAATGTTGCTGAATAGCTATTGTTATGCAACGTGCCTGTGAAGCCCAGTAAACATACTTGGACACTTCATTGACTCTGATAGGGACATGGGAAAATACATGTTACTTCCATAGCCAATGGAGACACTAAAGAATATATTGCTCTAAAACATACTTCTTGCACACATTTCATGCCATCTTTTCACACCTTCGCATGACGCTGCCACGCCAACTTTTTCTGCACTATATTATGGTCACACAAAGACAGGTCACACTAAAAGCAAGCCCTTATGTTTTGCAGCACATGCCAAAAAAGTGGGAAGACTGCAATAGTTGTCTGGAATGTAACCTGGCTTTCAAAGACACAAGGTGTGGCAGTGTGCCCGGGTGGTGCAGCAAGGAAAGCAAAGCCTTCATTTATCTGTGGCATAGGGACCACCAGGAGCATCTGAACGGGGGCTCATATGAGGGTCACCAGTGTAAAGTCATGCCTTTCACAGTCTTGCCATGGCATTGTTTGATGCTACTGGCACACCCTACTCTGATTAGCAGCACAGGCACCACTATATATTTATTTATGTGTTTAAGACATATAAGTTAATGAGATATATTATTTTGTTCTAGCTCAGGAGGCTGCAGAAGAGAAATCTGTAATGGAGGAGAATGGAGATAATTTCTAGGGGCAGGGTTGTGTATTATTTCATTATGTTTTGTAATTATAATTGTTTTAAGAGTGTATTTGCTGTCTGCTAGAAG
Organism: Protopterus annectens; assembly: GCF_019279795.1. Lineage (NCBI taxonomy): Eukaryota > Metazoa > Chordata > Ceratodontiformes > Protopteridae > Protopterus > Protopterus annectens. The sequence continues at coordinate 248,335,273 of NC_056728.1, read as the reverse complement.
TATAAATGTGTGTGACTCTTTACAGGTAATACTTCCTATGTTATGGTATACATGGTGTATGTATATGTTGGTATTCTGAATATGATCATAGAGGTATACAATAAATCTTTGGAGTTTATTTTTGTATACCTGTTAAACGTAGATAACAGAACAGGTATAGTTGGGCAAAGGCACCCAAGCTTATGTTAAATTTGCTATCTATTGACACACTGCCATTCTTTCCCACAAGTTACACAGCCACATCTGCACATGTTAGGACTGCTACAAAAAGACAGTTGTGTTACCCATGCAGGCAGTAAAATTGCACCATTATATAGCTGTACTGCTGTAGTAGTATGTAGCAATTTAGTAGTGTGTTTTGTTATATATTTGTATGTTATGCAAATGTTTCTTTCTCAAATCCCTTCCTTTGTCACTACTCTTTTTATTTAATTATTTTATGTCTGCTGTTTTATTTCCCTCCATTTGTTTTCATTTTGTACAGCAGCTTTCATGGAAGTGTCAGTGGAACAACCACAATCTCCAGTTTGCCAGTTGGCTCAGCCATCTACTATGTGTACTCCAGCTCACTTCCTTGGTAGGTGTGGTAGGGGGCAGCCAAGAGATCACCTGTCATGCCCCTGGAGGTGCTTCACTGGATGGGACTGCCATTGTTCCCTCTGGTGGCATTCCTAGGGGTGTGGAATTTGTGACTTACAGGGAGGTAGTGGAAGACCTGATAGACTGGTGGCTGGAAGCTTGCATCAGACACCTAGAAAGGCTGTCCTTGTGTCTGGTAGAATCACCTCACTTCCTACCCCTGCCATCACCACCCCATTTATTTTTCCTTGTCATGCAATACCCAGTGAGGAGAGTGGTCAGACCTCCCACTGGGTATTGACAGGCAGTAAGGTTCAGAAGGCTGTCCACCCTAGCCCCCATCCCAATGTTCCACTCCCTTGTGTATCAAAGCCCTTCCCTGTCTGATGTCCAGTCCTCCATCACCAATGACCTTCCTTTGTTTTTGTCTCTCTAAATCCAGTCTCCCTAGCGCTGTATGTCAGCACCTTTCCTGTCGGTCTTTGCCTGTGTTATATGTTTGTGCAATTGCTCCTGCACCTCACTCTCTACTCATACCATGTTCAATAATAGCCTCACATCAGGCTTTGTGCCCACTGAATGGCGCACAGCAACAGTTATCCAACTCCACAAAGGGGGAGTCACCACTGATTCGGGGAACTATCGACCTATTATCCTGACGAGCCTGGTCTGCAAGGCCATGGAACGTATCATCATGGAACTCATAAACAAAGACATTGGTAACCTCCAAACTCTGGATCCCACCCAGTTCGGGATTGTGAAAGGCAGATCATGCCTCCTGAACCTGATCAACTTCTTTGAGGCAGTCATCAAAGCCGTGGATGAGGGTAAGGTGGTTCACACAGCCTATCTTGACCTCGCCAAGGCTTTCGACACCATCCCCCACTCTGGAATTATAGCCAAACTCACTAAACTAGGTATAAATCCCTACGTCACAAGATGGGTTGCTAACTGGCTCACTGACAGAACCCACACTGTAAAAGTTGCAGACTCCAAATCTGACCTCAATGCAGTGACAAGTGGAGTACCATAGGGTTCCGTCCTGGGACCTCTCCTGTTTGGTATCTACTTCTCTGAAGTATAGGTTAACACAGAAGGCCTCTGGCTAACGAAGTTCACAGATGACTGCAAACTAGGAGCCATAGTCAAGTCCCCAAATGATGTGGACATCTTACAGAAGGGCCTCACTGAGACAGATGCCTGGTGTCAGAGCCATGGCCTCAAGCTCAATGCCAAAAAGTGCAGTGTCATCCCCTTTGGTAAAAACTCTGTACCCATGAACTAGATAGCAATCTACTTAACACTGAATGCGTGATAAGAGACCTTGGGACCCAGGTGGACAGTAGTCTCTCCTTTGATGGTCATATCGCCACAGTAGTCAGGAAGTCCTTCTACGTGGCACACCTCATCATAAAAGGGTTCTCATCCAGGAAAAAAGAGGTCTTTGTTCCCCTTTACTCGACACTCATTAGACCCATTGTAGAGTATAACACCCATTTTGGAATGTACCTCACAAGACATCTGCAGCAGCTGGAAAGGCCACAGACGTACCTCACAAAGAGGATTACTGGCCTCAAACAAATACCCTACACTGATTGCCTCAAAAAACTCCAGCTTTACTCTGTAGCATATCGCCTACTCCAAGGTGATCTCTGCCTAACATATAAAGCTATGTCAAACCCAGAACTGTTGGACATGCTACACCTAAAGAAATCCCAATCCCTCCGAGCTACACTCTCTAGGGACCTAAACCTTGTCACCACAATAAACAGGATATGCTGGAGGGATAGATTCCTGTCCCAGAGACTTCCTATACTCTGGAACAAGCTACCCCTCTATGTCAAGCAAAGTTCTTCATTAGCACTCTTCAAAAAAAAAATCTTGAGTGGATGGGAAATAGGAAATACACCCCCGGGGATCACTTCTCTGTCTCTGCTGGACAGTGGCACAGGAAAATAACTTTCTTGGGTGGTGTAAGCCATGGAACCTTGGAACCTTGCTGGCTAGGCTTACATAGGCCCTTGGGCCGATAGCCTAGTACCTACCTATGAACCTTCTACCTTAAATCCTTCCACATCTTCCCTTCTTAAAAGAAAAAAAAAGCACCTGCCCCACAAAAGAAGTTCTACCCCCAACTCCCATTCTTACCTAAACTTTTTCATTTGTGTATTCTCCTGTAGTTGCTGCCCTTATTCCTACTGTTCTATACACCCATTTTCACTCTTTTGTATTATCAAAAGCAGATTTAAATACTGGGATGGCCCCTTTAAATCAGTATGCTTGTTTTCCTTCCTTGTTGAGTATTAGAACATGTGCATGCAGTGTGGCATGTGCTTTCTCTGTGCACATTTATTTTTTCCTCATCATGCTTCTAGCAACAATTACAGGACTTCCTGCTTCACTGCAATTCCTGTACCTAGCAAAGGCAAGTTTACTAATTAACCGTAAAAATGGGCTAGGAAGTTCTACCTTGTTCTTTTATAATTAACCTTGGGTCACACTGCGTTATGAGCTGTAACTGAAGTTGAGACACCATGATTGTTAGACATGTTTCTGAATGCCAAGGTATGTATTGCTAATTTGCTACACCCCTTTTAATATTATACTCTGTATATTGAAAAATACACTTTGTACCAAAATCTAAATCTAAACGTGAAAACAGTAAAATATGCATGAATGAATTTCAAAGCTCAAACAATAGTAAAAACAAAAAGGTAATACACTCTGTCCTATGTAGGGTACATAATAAAATTCTAGCTATGTACTTATGTCCAGGAAGCACTTCATTCCATCCAAAATAAGCTTAATACCTCTGAACTTAGCTTGATATCCCAGCTGTATTACCTGCTTGCGTGCACATTCACCCTGCCGTTGGCACCAGTTATACTGTTTAGTGATAGTGTAATTCATAAAAGCTTGCCTATAAACAAAAATAAGAAGTTCAGGCAAACTATTTGTTATTTATGGGATGAGTGATCCACTCAGGGGGGAGTATCATAGCAGTAACAGATTCATTTCTAGTCTGAGCAAAATCAAACTTTTTTAAGTGCAAGAAATCTTGACAAAGGCCCAAACTCTGGTCAAATTTTAATGATTGCTCTTATAAATATTTACGTTACAAAGACGTGTCTGGAGCATTTCTCCCAGGGCCTCCGCTGAAAATTGTCTCATTCCAAGTTGGACTTTCCCAGTAAACAAATGTTAAATATATAAATAAATGTAAAAAGTTGGTAAAAACAAGTTTTGCATTCATATGCATTTTCTATAGGATATAAAGTCTGAAACTTAAATGTATGTAATTTATTTAGCGACATTAGTCCTCAGTGATACCATAATGAGTAAAAGACCAAATATATGAGACAGAAAAATAGACATTTAAGAAGTTTAGACTGTTAATGGCTGTACACACAAAATAAGCACATTATTCAACAGTCAGGACAGAGTTTGCATAGCAGTTTGAATTCAGCTGAATGTGTTATGCAATATTACCCATATGTTTAGCATGCAGCACAAAATTAATAAGGCTAGAGATGTTAATGTTGCTAAAATATTGAGACATTATTGCTCTTGTTGTAATTCAGCACTGGGCAAATGCCAGACTACAAGACGAGACATCAAGTAAAAGATCAAAGCTGTTAGTGGTTAGGTAATTCCACAAAAATATTCAAATAAAGCATATTGAAAGAATGTTTCTAAGGGGATCCAGTTCACAGAACAAGCCTAAAGTGACTCAGTTCCAGTTACAGTGTAAAGGTCACAGTTGCCACAGGACCATCAAATATTTAGCAAAAAAGCAAAGCACCAGAGTAAAAAAAAAAAATTTGCACCAATTAAACATTGTTAGTGAAAATTCCTCAGAAATATTCAGAGAATAAACTGACTGACTAAACTGGCTAATGAATTCAAGTTCACAATAAATCAACCACACAGGTACCAAGTATGCATTTGGTCCAAATATTCAAAAGTGTAATAATCAGTGTGAAAGATTTAAGTTTGGCAAAATACCACTTAATAAATGACTAAGTGAAATAAATATACTAGGAATACTAATAAATGAAGTCACCCAGCAAAGTTACATTTGAACAGCAACACTACTTTATCCTTATTTTGCAGCTATTTAATTACATTATTTTATGCTTATTTTGCAGCTATTTAATTACATTATTTATGCTCATTTTGCAGCTATTTAATTACATTATTTTTCTGTCTTCTTAATTCATAGGTGGGTACTAGGCTATCAGCCCTGGGGCCTATACAAGCCTAGCCAAGAAGGTACCCTGGCTTTTACCACCCAAGAAAATTATTTTCCTGTGCCCCTGTCAAGCAGAGCCACAGAGGTGATCCCCGGGGTGAATTTCCTATTTCCCATCCAGTCATCAAGATTTTCCTTGAGTGCTAATGAGGAGCTTTGTTTGATATACATAGGTAGTTTGCTCCAAAGCATGGGAAGTCTCTGGGACAGGAATCTATCCCTCCAGCATGTTCTGTTTATTGTGGTGACAAGGTTTAGGTCCCTAGAGCGTATAGCTTGGATTGGGATTTCTTTAAGTGGAGCATGTCCAACAGCTCTGGGTTGGACATAGCTTTGTATGTTAGGCAAAGATCATCTCTGAGTAGGCGATATGCGATGGAGTAAAGCTGGAGATTTTTGAGACGGTCTGCATAGGGCATCTGTTTGAGGCCAGTAATCCTCTTTGTGAGGTATTTCTGTGACCTTTCCAGTTGTTGTAGATGTCCTGTGAGGTACATACCAAAAGGGGCATTGTACTCTATAATAGGTCTAATGAGTGACAAGTAGAGGGGAACAATGACCTCTTTTTTTCCTGGATAAGAAACCTTTTGTGATGAGGTGTGCCATGTAGAAGGATTTCCTGACTACTGTGGCGATGGGATTATCAAAGGAGAGACTACTGTCCACCTGTGTCCCAAGGTCTGTTATCACACTTTCAGTGTTAAGCAGACTATCACCTATGTGGTGGCTCATGGGTACAGAGTTTTTACCAAAGGGGATGACAATGCACTTTTTGGGATTGAGCTTGAGGCCATGGTTTTGACACCAGGCATCTGTCTCAGTGAGGCCCTTTTGTAGGATGTCCGCAGCATTAGGAGTTTCAGTTATGGCTCCTAGTTTGCAGTCATCTGTGAACTTCATTAGCCAAAGACCTTCCGTGTTAGCCTGTACTTCAGAAAAGTAGATACCAAACAGGAGAGGACCTAGGACTAAACCCTGTGGTACTCCAATTGTCACTTGTCTGAAGTCAGATTTGGAGTCTGCGACTTTCACAGTGTGGGTTCTGTCAGTGAGCCAGTTGGCAACCCATCTTGTGACACAGGAATTTATATCTAGTTTAGTGAGTTTATCTATAATTCCAGAGTGGGGGATTGTGTCAAAAGCCTTGGCGAGATTTGGATAGGCTGTGTGAACCACCTTACCCTCGTCTACAGCTTTGGTGACTGCTTCAAAGAAGTCAGTCGGGTTTAGGAGACATGATCTGCCTTTTACAAACCCGAACTGGGTGGGGTCCAGACTTTGGAGATTACCAATGTCTTTGTTTATAAGTTCTATGATGATACGCTCCATGGCCTTGCAGACCAGGCTCATTAGGCTAATAGGACCTAGTTCCCAGGGTCTGTGGTGGCTCCCCCCTTTGTGGAGTGGGATAACCATCGCTGTGCGCCATTCAGTGGGCACAAAGCCTGAGGTGAGGCTATGAATGAACACGGTGCTTAGGTTCATGTAGAACACAGCCTGGGATGTTGTCAGGTCCCATGGATGCTGTGTTCTTGGCTTTGTAGAGTGTGGTTTTTCCCTGTGCAGCCGTGATTACAGGAACTTTGCATTCTTCCGGTATAGAGATGGGCCCTTTAGGGGGTGGGGGTAAAGTTGCGGGGGGGGGGGTAAAGTTAGCACTGAACCTATCTGCCAGGATGTTGGCAATATCAGTTGGTTCTGTATATTTAGTGCCATTGTGCTGTAACTCGGAGCAGATCTGAGTGTTGCCATTGAAATTCTTGACATAGCTATAGAATAGGTAAAAACTTGAAAAATGAATTTGAGCAGGTAGATGCCAGAAATGTTAAGGTTAAACAAGGCACAAACACTTGTGGTAGATGTAGATATTATCCCTACATTATTAAGGAAAGTTTTTTACATTTACAAAATGGGTTGAAAAGCCGTGTGCATTTTTGTAAAGGTAATTGCAATACTAGGATGTTAGTTTATTTAGCTGTTTGTGAGGGATGCACAGCATTTTATATAGGGAAAACAGAAAGAGCTTTGAAAGCTAGGATATATGAACACCTATACGACATTAAGTCCAAAAAAGAGACAAGTGCTTTATATAAGCATACCCTAGACTTTGTTTCCCCCAGTATTTTCAAGTTTGGGATCATAGATATTGTAAGAAATAATTCCAGGGGAGGGGACATTAGAAACATTTTATTGAACAGAGAGCAGAGGTGGCAGCTCAGGCTTAAATCTAGCATCTACCCAGGACTTAACAAATATATTTCCATTAAACCAGTATTATTTTTGAAAGCTTCACAAGTATAAACTATTATATATTTTTTTTATATTTTTTATATTTATCACAAAAAATACTGATATACACCCATTTCAGTTTTGTGAGGACTTAGGAAAAGGTTTCATTTACATGTTGTATTTTAGCAGTGAAACAGTATGTTTTTTAACAAAAAAAAACAATTTTATTCAATTAACTTATGTAATTCAATTTATGAATTGTTTTAATTAATTGGTTGTGATATATATATATATATATATATATATATATATACATACATATATATATATATATATATATATATATATATATATATATATACACACACACACACACACACACACACACACACACACACACACACACACACACACACACAAGTTGTTTTTTTGAAATTGGCATCTGATGAAGTCTTGTGCTCAACACGAAAGTGCTTATTTTGCCTGTTTGTGGAATTATTAAATACTGTTTTCTTCACCACGGAAAGATTGGACTTCCTTCTGTTTTGCTTATTGGTTGGAAATACACTTGTCGAATTTTTTGAGTGATAGCTATAGAATGCTTTGAGGATGTCTTTAGAATCAGTGGCGATTTTGTTTTCATAACTAGCTTTGGAGGATTTTATGAGGGATCTCAGCTTCTTACTGAGGCTAACCAGGGAGTTATTCCAGTCATGGGATTTTACTTTTTTGCAACAGTTTCTTTTTTCTGTTGTAGAGTTTTTTTATGGCAGGGGACCACCAAATTGGCTTCCTTTTTTTGGAGGATAGCATCTTGGTTCTGTTAGGGATAGCACAATCTATGCACTCGTGTAAGTGCTTATAAAGTGCATTTGTGTAGGATTCAGCAGTCGTACCTCTATTGTCCATCTGCATGGCTGTCGTGAAGTTTGCCACTTCTGTCTTAAGAAGTGTGAAGTTGGCTTTGGAGAAATTTTTTTACGGTGGTTTCCCTAATGGGGGTGGGATGTGGATGTCTAGGCTGATTAGCTTGTAGTCGGATCTGACCAATGAGGAATTGACCTCTGCTGTGGAACACCGGTCACCCTTGTTGGTAATGACCAGGTCTAGGATATTGCTGCCTCGGGTGAGGGTGGGGATAAGTTGATCCAAGGCGTTGAAATTTATGAACTCCAGAAAATGTTGAGCAAAAGAGTTGGTACATGAGTAGTTTTCCCAGTTAATGGTGGGGTAGTTGAAATCACCCATTATTAGAGTGTTGGGTTGTACCCTAATATTTTCCAGTGTATCAAGAAATGAGGAGTGGGAATCCTGGGTCATGGTTGGGGATCTGTAGCAAGTTACAATTTGGATTGCGGTCTTGCCTAAAGTTAGTTGCACTTGGATAATCTCAGATGCATTATGCTGAGCAACTAGCCTGGAGGTGTGGATATCCTTAATGAATATGGACACACCTCCACATTTAGTGTTTTAGTCCAGGTTAGGTAGCCGAAAGGTGTGGTATGAATTATAGCCTGGTGATGCAGGGGTGCTGTCTGGAGCCTTAAACCAGGTCTCTGTCACTGCACAGATGTCGATGTTAACCATTTTAAGGATTGCCTCGAATGAATGCATTTTGAGGTTTAGACTTCTAGCATTAAGTAGCATTACCCTCAGATTTTGGTTGCTTGTACCTGTTACGGTAGTGAATTTGTCATTTGAACCTTGCCTAAAAAGGCATTATAGGGGTGGCAAGAGCCTTAGCCAGTATCTGGAATCCCAAGGGTGACAGGTGCAGGCCATCTCTGGCAAAGCATCGTGGTCTGTCGATCATGTCATCCCAGGCAGACAGATACTGGATCCCCTTAGAATGACACCAGAAGCATAGCCAGTTGTTGAAGTCAATCATTTTGTCCTTTTACAGTGGTATCATTCAGGGTGATGGCAGGATGCTACTCGGGGCTAGAGTCATACCTGCCTGGGCTACAGGATCAGACAGCTCCTCCATGTCTCTTTTCATGTAGTCCAGGGAGGTACATCTCAGGTCATTCACACCAACATGGACAATGACAGAGTCCTATTTGTTCTTGTTGTGGAGTGACCTGAGTGTGTGCATTATGTGGCAGATCCTGGCACCCGACAGGCAGCTGACAGTAACTTTCTCCTGGTTTAGCCTGGTGAGTGTAACATCAGTGTGCCTGACTATAGAGTCCCCTATGACTAGAGTGTTGGGTACGTTGTTATGCCTTATGGGCTGTGGTTTGAGTGGCACACTGAGTTTGAGTTTGTGGGTTATGTGTCAGTTGGGTTGTGTTGGGGGTGGAGGTTGCATATGTTTCTGCTTTGGAAGTCCCTGTTGCTTGAGCAGATTTTTATTAAGAGCCTCCGCGAATGTAGGTGTGTGTTTTGTGTTGCTATGTGTGTGTTTTGGTGGTGTAGATTTTGAGGGACTATGTCATGAGTGTGGTGAGGTGCAAGTGTTTACCTTCTCCACTTGACTGTCCAGTCTTGGGTGAAGAGAGCTTTGCTTCCAGTTTGGCTATATAAGTGCATCTCTCACAGGTTGTAGTGTTGGGTGGTAGGAGGAGAGGGTTGTCTGTGTACGAGGCAATTGCTGCATTGCCCCAAGATGCCCAGATTCATCAGGTAGACAGGAGAAAACACCGGGACCTGACCCTTAGACATGCCTGGATAGGTGCTTATTTATTAAGTACTAAAAACTGTTTTCCTCTAGACAAGTGAGGAAAGTTGAGTGCTGTTGTAATTTGTAGCTTATTTAGTGCTTAAGAGTTCTGAACAAGTGCTGAGTGTTAGAGATTATGAATATAAGGCTGGAATTAATTATGTTGTAAATATGCTGAAAGATAAAGCATAGAATAAAAAGTTTGCTTGAATATATGTATAGAGTTTAGCAATGTAAAATGTGCATTCATACTATATGTATAACAGACAGGCTTCTCTTCATAGCATCAGAAAAAGCCCAACAAAGCAATATTGGAAAGCAAGTATTACATGATTTTCTCAGGTTTGCAGAACAAATATTTATTAACAGACATCCTTTTTTATAAACTCAGCAATATGTGATGTTTTTTCAATAGCAACAAAACAGATTTTTCCTTTCATACTTCTGTTATTCTGATTGCGTGCATTTGTGCATTTTCACTTCAGCAGAAATCACAAAAGGACAATAGAACAGACATTACGTGACTTCCCACAGAAGGCCAAAAAATATACCAAGAGGAAATAAAATCTATGTGCGTGACTAGCACTCTATATAACAACTATTATATAACAACTGTAGTAATTCATTTATGTGAGAGAGCGAGAAAGAGAGAGGTATTATGTAGAAGTCCTCATTCATATCTGTAATGAAGGAAAACTTTGTAAATATATGCTACAAACTGACAGAGTACGTGTCTGTTATAAAAATAAGTTATCTGTAACTATGCTTCTAGTGAAATAGCTGCAAAATGTATTTCTTTATCAGTGTGCAATTTGAAAGGCTTGGTGCTTTAAACAGACTACAGATGAAGTCATGAAAAGTTCTGTCTCTCTGATTCAGCAGTAAACAGCCAGTAAGACTGTGTCTCTTAAGAAGACTTTGGATCCACCACAGCAAAGAAGCAGCTACATACATAAAATAAAATTTTCACTGAGCTCAAAGAAACAGATTTGAGTGCTAAAACTTAAAATAACTGGCTAGTTCTAAGTGGAAATTTGAAGAGCAGACTTTATGGCGCCAGGAATAGTTTAACCCTAGCTAAGTGGCGATGCATAAAGTGTATTTTTTAATATAATAGCAAATGAGCAAACTGATTTAAACAAATTAACCAATAAAAAGCTAAAAACTGAGCACCATTCCAGCAGTCTTCAATCAGACAAGTTCTAACTGCACACTCCTGCTACTAGGGTGCAGGGGAACCTTCTCCAAAAAAAGATGGCCTGGATTAGTGTTCAAGTTATACAAACAAAGCTAGATTCAGCAGGTCTGAATTTAGTCTATGCTACAGCAAACCAGGCATACCAATTTCAGAAAGAAACAGTTCAAATAAGCAGGCACAAGCCTTTAACCAGAAACCCCCAGCTTAGAAGGGCAGAATCTACCTCTCCTCCCACAGGAGTGCAAACCACACCTTGTTAATGTAAAATAACTGGCCAAAAGCACAAGTGCTTAAACCAGAACTAATACACTCTTAGAATACAGACACCAAGCCTTCAATCAGCAACTCCCAACTTGAAAGGATGTAAACTACCTATCCTGTCACAACAGTGCAGACCACAAACCTTCTTTATGTAAAACAACTGGTCCGAAGCCCAAATGCTTCAACCAAAGGCTTAGAATAACAGTTACAATTTAATCAGGCTACTAATGAGCAGTAATAAATGCAGCAGAATAAGAGCAAAGAATAGATACTAATATTTACCAGCACAAACTATTGGTGGCACAATCAGCTGCAAGTAGTGATCAAAGAGGGCTCTAAGGTTAACAGACTAGGCTGAAAATCTGGAAATTCATTGGACAAAAGTACAGGTGTTCAAAGAAATACTTATAATACCAGCACCTCGGGAAGAAGAGGAAATAGGTGGAACCAAAGAATAATGGCAGTATCTCAAAACAGCATGTGTGAAGATGATAGAAGCAGTGGAAGTGGGATAGAATATGGAAAGTTGATGATGGACTACCGAAGTCCAGTACTTTATTAAAAGAAATGATTACATGAAGAAGCAGGAGATTGAAAAGATGGACCAGGCTAAGGAGAAGTATTGGGTGGTTAACAAAAGCAGCAGTTAAAATAACAAAGAACAAGGTTGTGCAAAATCTCTGTCAGGTTCTGGAAAGTGACTGAGCAGATGCTACAAAGAAGCACTGTCAAACTGCAAGAAAAGGACAGAAAGATAAAGAGGGTAACTGTCCTGCACCATTCATAAAGGATGGCAATACCAACTTGCTTACCAATTCAGAGGGCAGATAGAATGATTTCTTACAGTAGCTTCTGATTGAAGACCACCCCACAGAAGCTGTACAGCCTATGATGAAAAAGAAAGGTGTACCAAACCTAGAAAAAGTACAAAGTGCAATGAGGAAGATGAAGTCAGGGAAAAATGTAGGTTCATATGAAGTCACAGCCGCTAGGATCAAGATGTATGTGATATGGAAGAAATGAATTATTCTGGTACTCCTCGTGGTATGGAAAGACAGACAGGCATATCCTAGATAACTGGAAAGTAAGCCTTCTAGTAACAATGTACAAGAACAAAGGAAATATTTACAACTGTGAGCAGTACAGAACTATCACTCTCCTGTTTCTCTGCATGAACGTGGTAGAGAAGCTTATAGGCAAAGAGATATGCAGAGTATTAAGAAGTAATATGGGAAGTGAGCAGTTTGGATTCAGATCAGGATGTAGTACAACACCTGGTGTTTGCCGGAGATTAGGAAAGAATGAAACTGCATTCCTAGACATAGAGGAAGCATATGCCAAGGTCCTAAAAATGCTGATTTAGGCAGCCCTGTAATGGTTAAAAGTACATAAAACACTGGCAAAATTAGTGCAGGCTATGTATACAAGTACTAACAGTGCTTGGATTTACACAGGGGTTCCCAGTAGGATTTGGTGTGTGTCAGAGTTAGCTCTGAGACCATTCCTTCTCATACTGGTAATGGACTAAATCACCAAACAGGTCAGATGTGACATATCAACAAAGCTGCTGTATTCAGATGATGTGGCATTACAAGCAGACTCAGTACAGGAACCTCAGCAAATTACAGCAGACTAGAATGAAAAACTAAAGGCACATTGGTTGAAACTGCAAGACAGGAGAGTGATCGTGGCATGGCAGCAAATGAGGAGAAATCAAAAGAAGCTGAAAATTGAGATAAAATGTGAAAAATAGGAATAGACTAACAGCTTCAGGTATCTGGGAGATGTGGTTGAGGAAAAGAGAAATCTAAATGGAGATGTCAAAGCCAAAATTAGAGGTGTTGTATCCAACTAACACAGTGCCAGGGGTAGGTTGCGACAGAAGAATACCAAAGAACCTGAAAAGGGGTATCTAAAGCAGTGTTATGAACATTGCTCCTGTATGGTGCAGAAACTTCAGCGGAGAAGGCAGAGCAGCTGAGGATTCTTGAGGTGATAGAGATGAAGTGCTTGAGATGGGTAGTAGGATGTACACTGAGGGACAGATGAAGAAATGGACACATAAGGACTGAAGCCAAAGTAGCACAAATTGCAGAGAAGGTCAAGGAGAACAGATTGCAGTGGTCCAGTCATATGCATTGGAAAGCAGAAGATTATTGGAAAAAGCAGATGTGAGAGACAGAAAGATAGTAAGAGAAGACCTGGGTGGCCAGCCAAGAGATGGATGGATTGTGTGAGAGAAGACCTGTAACAGGCATGACTGTAAAGGAAAGTGGCATTTACTTGAGAGAGGTGATGATAGCTTATATAACACCTTAACCTCACTTAAAATTGTAAAAAGAGTGATGATGATGATGATGGATACTTTCTTGATAAGCCACTTTATAGCCTTATCTTCCAATTTCCGTTGAAATATAAAACAGATCTGCATTTTTTTTTATTACTTTATGGAAATTACCTGCCAAAATGCTCATTGATCTGACACACGCACACATTCACACACACACATACTATTCTTTCCACAGCCTTTCCAATTCTTCTATATGTTCTATTATTTGCAAGGTGTATTTAAGCTAGAGAAGGACAAAAAACTATAACCTATGGGGGCAGGGGGTGATAAGATGCCAAACTATGCAAAAAAGAGCAAAGCAAAAAAAAAAAACACTTCACATCTCCATGAGTCTGTGAATGGACAGAACTGGTCTGAATATTGCATCTCTGAGCCTGTGAAAGAATAGAGCTGATGTGAATTTGCAAGTCTCTGTCATAATGGTAGCAGGAGGAGTTTTTGTAATTAATTTACACAGCTGTCTATGAGAAAAAAAAAAAAAAAACAAGTAGACCAACAACCAATTTTACAATTCAACCAAATAAAAGTGTGGGCAAACTAGATACAGATGGGAGCAAACTTACTGCAGGGCCACCCATGTGCATGGGACCCCCACTAGTTCATATAGGTTAAATCAGCTTAAGGCTGGCCCTGCAAAGAAAAAGATATTATCTGCAATCACCAGTTCTGTTATTAGAGTCATTAGCAAGAAAAATGTTAGCTCAAGCTGAGATGATGTTGTAAACACTTGTTTTATTGTCTATATAGACGTCTTTGTAATTAAATCAATTCTTTTATTTATTTATTTTTCTGGTGAATGCTTCAAGAAGGAATTGGATGATTACTTGGTTACTGACAAGTTCCAGTATGACATTCACGGCATCAGTCTTCTCAATAGCCAAACCTATGAATTAAAAGTAGAATTAGTTCTAGTTGTAGCTGCATTAAAACAGTGTTTGTTGTTAGTAATGGAAAAGAATACAAAGGGATGTGGTTGGTCATATGTACAAGATTTAAGTTATATTATGCTTACTTTTTGATGTAACATTAACATGAAAAAAAGGATAAGATACATAAGTAGTTGCTGCTAAATGCAAAGTACAAATTATGTACAAGCATAGAGCTTTATGCAGTTAGTCTGAGGGATGCAACGTATGTATAGGCAGAGGTGCATGTTTACACATTGGATCTTTTTATGCGCAGTCTTAGACCACTACAATATGCGAGGTATGTCCATCACTACAGATTAGCAAGCACAATGTCTAATGTAGAGTCAGTTCAGGGAGAGATGGACATTTTGTAAGTAATGAAAATTACTGATCAATATAAGAAAGAGGAGTCGAGAAATTCCCTTAAATGAGCAAGTAGGCCATTTCATGTGATTGTCAGTGTCCTGAAGGAAAGCTGTATTCCCTGTCATGGAATTAGTTATGTAAGCATCAAAGGGAATGCAGGAGTTTTAGTAGCCTATGTCTAAGGGGTGGGATGGGACAGCATTCATTTAGTAAAGAAATGGACATCTTATCGATATGCACTTCATTTTTTATGCTACCAATTAATTTTATCATTATACATTAAATCAATATGTGCATTTTGCAGCTGTATAGTTGCATGAGTGAATGACAATGGAGAGCTGTGCACCATTTAATTACACTGCAAAGGGATGGTGCATACTATGCTTTGGCAAGATAAGGAGATAGTGGGCTAAGGGATTTAGCTATTTCCCTATTGTTGCACCATTTCAAGGTTACTATATTTAAAAGTATTGGGCTTTTGGGGTGGAGACTCCCATGTGTGTGGGAAAGCAAGGGGGCAGCATTATTTGTAATATGTTTAAGTCAATGAGACTGATGGTTAGGGATAGTTTCACTGTGTGGTCTGATTGTACTGAGTCTCAATGTATAGTATATGTTGATGATTCAGTATAGATTCTTATTAAGAGGAACCTGGACGACTGGATGGGAAACAGAAAATATACCCCAGGGATCCCACCTGTGTCCTTGCTGGACAGGGAAAATGGGCGCTGACTTTGTGGGAACATGGGTGAAATTCTTATAGGATCATAGGAAGTTACTAGGCTATTGGCCCTGAGGCCCTTATAAGCCTAGCCAAGAGTTTAGCCCATGTATAGACAAATCAGCACTCGATGCCCCTGTCCAACAAGGACATGGGTGGACTCCAAGGGATGTATTTTCTATTTCCCATCCAGTTATCCAGGTTGCACTTAAAAGGGAGTAAAGAGGTACTCTGCTTGACGTGGCCAGGGAGCCATGTGTGCAGGTTACTCGAGTGGAGCTTGACTTGCGGATATGCAGCAGGCTTATAAAGGCTTCCGGGACAATAGCCTAGTATCATCCTATGAACCTATTAGTAAGACTGGTATACCAGACAGTATAATGATATCACTTTGCCTCAGTAGAGGACCAGCCATGAGAGTTG
This sequence comes from Protopterus annectens, assembly GCF_019279795.1. NCBI lineage: Eukaryota > Metazoa > Chordata > Ceratodontiformes > Protopteridae > Protopterus > Protopterus annectens. Next base: position 248,319,324 of record NC_056728.1, on the reverse strand, counting down.
TGAAGTAGGTAATGGTGAGTCTATACAGGGATTAAGATTAAACAAGGCTATCCAGGGGAGGGGTTGGCATAATGGCTAAGGCCTTTACCACAGAGATACAAGGTAAATGGTTTGATTCTGAACTTAGGGTATTTGCTAAGCTTGTAATAATTTGCAGACTTACAGCATAGTATTTAGCTATTGATTTCTATGGAATTGGACCTGAAGAATACTGCAATTGTCTTTTAATGAGCTGACAATCTTAGCCAGACCATAGTTTGGGTGAGAGAGAATTATTCTCCAACTGGTTCTATGATTCGAAAGGGGTAAAGTCCTGACTGCTACTCAGATGATTCAGGATTGACTATATATTCAAGTTCTGGGGGAGATCACCAAGGAGGGGTAGGTGTGATTGAGTGATGCATATCAGTTTTCCCATCCAGGAAAGTGGAAGAGGCTCTTACCACTGCAGTGCTGATCCCCACTGCAGGCTGGGAGTTATAGCATGCAGGATATAAGCCTTACACGTATGCTTGGCTCTTCCAAGTAATATATAGGGGTTGTAGGCATCATTGTGCAGTTAGAGAGGTAAAACAAGCATGCCAACATATAAAGCACAGTTGTAAAGCCTCCCATTGCAACCAGCAGAATCATATCTAAGTAAAGGGTTGCTTGCAGATTAGGTTGATCAAATGCAAGTGAGTTTAGAAAGGGGGGGGAGAAGGATATCATGGCAAAAGCCTGCAGAACAATCTTGACTTTTATTTTTGATCAACTGTTAGTTATTACTTTGCTGTTTAGAGGGCCAAAAGACTATTAATATGGAGCAAGTGGAAAACAATATCAAAGATCTTGATGAGGTTAATGAATAAAACTCCACTGAGCTTCCTAACGTTGTTCCTATATATTTGTGATATTAGAGCCCTGTAAATACTGAAACCTTCTAAAAATCAGAGTGATCAAAGTTGATCATGATGTGTTTTTAGTGGTCTATTAATTTACTTCATGACTGAAGTTTGAAGTCTCAAATGCGATGAGTAGTGATACTGACTTATGGTTTTAAATATTATTTTACGTTCATAGCTTCATAGGAGGTTACTAAGCTAGCGGCCCTAGAGCTTTTATATGCCTAGCCATGTTAATCCCAGGTTGCCCCAACTGTCCTTGGTTAGATGGATGTACTTTACAGATCAGCAGTGACGACCCCTGTCCATTAGACACATGGGTGCCACCCCTGGGGTGAATTTGCAGTCACCCATTACTTTGTCCAGGTTGTGCTTGAATAGGGTCATTGAGGAGCTTTGCTTCACATGAATTGGAAGTTTATTCCAGAGCAGCGGCAATCTCTGGGAGACATACCTGTCTCTCTTATGTTCTATTAATGTCGCCAGCAAGGTTGAGATCCCTTGAGTGAGTGATTCTAGTGCCATTTGATTTGTGGATGTGCAGCATTTCCATCAGGTCAGAGACTGTCCTGTAGGCCAGGCACAAGTCACCTCTAAGTGATAGGGCTTTCAGTTTGTCCATGTAGGTCATGGTTTGGAGGCCTTGTATCTTAGTGAGAAACCTCTGTGGTCTCTCCAGTTGCTGCTGGTGTCTGGTGAGATAAATGCAGAAGAGAGCATTGCACTCTATTAATAATCTGATTAGGATCGAGTAAAGTGGAATTATAATATCCTTAAACCTGGATGCGATGCCTTTACTTATGAGATGCGCAATGTAGAAGGCTTTCCTTAACACTGTGAAAACCTGGTGGTCGAAGTTCACATTGCTGTCAACCTGCGTTCCCAGATCTTACACCACTGGGTTTGAACTTAGAGCGATTATGTCAATATTGTAATTAGTGGGGAATTCCACTTTGCCAAATGGGATATTAGTGCAATTTTTTTTTTGCATTTAGTTTTAGACCGTGACTTTGGCACCAGTCATTTGTTTGTGTTGACACTTGGTTTGGATATGGGGATGATGTAAACCCTTTCCCAGACATTAGAGAACGAACCTGCAAGAACAGATGAAAAGAAAGAAAAAGTAGAAGATATCTAGTGATTTATAGATATGCAGCTTACAGGACATTCATGCAAACCATCACTACTGGGGAAGCCCTTACTTTGAAGTATAAGAGCAAATCTGTCCTGTTTTCAAATTATTATACCTACCTAGAATAAAAAGAGAATGACTGCTTTTTGCTGTGAAGTTTCAACATGGTGTTTATTCTGGAAGTAATTTGAAAGGTGGGGATAAAATATGAGGTAAAATTTTACATGGATACAAACCATCAATTCCAGGCAAACCCTTACTCAGAAGCTTAAATGCAGGTTTTAACTATTTTCAGATTACCATTTGGAATTACAGTGGGGAGAGAGATCAGTTTCAGTAGCTTGATTGTTTTGGTAATATTTTGAGAGTTTAGGATAAGCTGTGCAGCAAAATTTTGTTAAACCATACCCAGTGTTATAAGGGACGGCAGCTAAGGAAGTGTCTGAATTAGAAGTTGATCTTCCAGTAACCTAATTTACTTTTCCAGAAATCATTTGATTTATTTGGAGTATTAGTTTGCAGATTTCTGAAGTATATGATTTTTAACAGTCAAATATCTGCATTTTATTTTACGTTTTTAGTTTTATGCATATTTGTTAGATATATTTTTGATGTTTATTTTGGGTTCTAGATGGCTTTGAATTGGAGTATTTTTTAACTCAACTGACATTCTCTGTCTTACAAATTTTATCTTAAATAGTTTTTTTCCTCAAAAGGGAGTATTTATTCTGTATGAAAACAATTTGGTACTAGAGTGGTATTTACTTCTGTCTGTTGTTTAAATCCATAAATGAGTAGAAAAGTCTGGTATAAAAGATACTGAAAGTGCAGTGCATGTTGATAATTTTTACAGTCATGACACTAATATTTGTTGAACTTTCCCTGTGAGGACACTTTAGGTTTACAGTGAAGATTGATTTTTTGCTTTGCACTAATGATTTTCACACTGCATGCTACTGCCTATATGTGTTTCTTCCCCATGTGAGTTACAAATTTGCTTACTACCCTGTTTGCAGGGACAGTCTAGGTTCTCTACCCATGCTCTTACTTTTTAGTTTTTTTTCTAGTTTTCTTCAGTGCAGTAAATCCACCCTTTTCTCTTTCTCTGGTTCTGTCCTTTCCACAACATCTCAAGTTTTCACAGTTTATGGCCAGTGGGAAATGGGATCTTCTCTTAGTAAGGCAGATGAGAACAAAAGAGCAAAACTGCAGCAAATTATTAACGGGGTCCGAATTATAGTGCTGTTGATGATGTTTTATCTTTCTGTCTGCAGTAAGGAAAGCACTGCTCAATATAAGCATTCTGACAGCAAAAACAGAACACTGAAAATACAGATCTTTTTTTACAGTATTATTCTTAGTCGTGAATTAACCATCAGTGACCCTATTACCCGTATAACAAATCACAACGTTTCAATGACTAAATGTTATATCTTATACACACACACACACACACACACACACATATATATATATATATATATATATATATATATATATATATATATTTTTTTTTTTTTTTTTTTTTTTTTTTTAATAGTACTGGTATTTTCAGTGAATGTTTAGTGCCATCTACTGCTTATAGTATGAAGTACATGTCTGTTTGCTTGATCAGAGATAGCATTTTCTAAATTACTGTATATGATGCAGCTTTTTTTCCACTTGGTGAATGTAGTCACATGGATTACCTTTGTCATACTTCGAGTACTGCAAAATGTTATTACTGTACGTTTTATTTTGCCAGTTTCACATTTTGGGAGAATTTCCAGTATCACCTGTTCATCTTTAACCGTACCAGTTAACATTATGTCTCTTCTCTCTTAGTAATAGTGGGGACAGAGTGGTTATGGCTCAATACAGCTTCATCTGTTGACCCTTTGCTGAATTAGTGATCTTGCTATGCACTGTAATGTTCCATAAATGCTACATTATGAAATGTTTGCTGAGCGTCGAGATCACATTGATTATGACCAGCAGTCACTGGAAATAAAAGCTCGTGATTCATTCCTTTAAAAGTGAAAGGTTGACGTACTTAAAAATAGTCAGCAACTCTGCAACAGGTTTATTTTACCTGAGATCACCTTGTTAGTGACAGCCTGTTGTAGCTACTTCAGGAGCTTAATGCTGCCCGATTCTCGCTTGAAGAGTTTTTAAATTCTGAGTTGTATTTTATTTGTTACTCTGATCCCTATATGTGTGCATCCTGAGAAGAATCAAAGTTGTATTTTTTATTCTATTTTTGCATAGGAAATCCACACAAGAATGGTTTCAAGTTTGACGAAGGAGCATTGGTCTGGTTGAGTGGCTTGCTGAAAATTGAATAATATATAAATGCAAGCTGCAGGCATCAGAACCCTAAAATACAGGACTTTGCTTGTTGTAGCTTCCTGACTTATCTGTTATGTTTCACTGTGTGCATTTAGATGATGCCACACAATTACAAACAGCTAACATAGTCCATAGTTATTTTTTCTAATAAAAAATATAAAGAAAGTCATTATACAACATGGCCATGAAAATGGGATACTGAGAACCAAATTAGTGAGGCTACTTAGATTAACAAGCAAATAGATATGCATGTATGTATATATGCACATATAAGAAGGTAAAGGAAGCCTGAAGTTATAATAATCCTGTAAGTCTCACACATTTAAACCAGTGAATTGTTTTCTGCAGACAAACAATATTTTTTATGCGTCTCAGAACTGACTCATATGATGCCTGTTATCCATTCTTAAAGAATGCATCTTAGTGGATTAAGGCAGTGAAAATAAGTTATGTCCAGTTGACTTGAGTATGGTGAGTACAGGTCCATAACTATTATCTACTTGCTTACTGTTTGACACTGTGCGAGTCACTTAACCAGACCAAAACTTCTGATTAGTATAGAAAAGCTAAATGGTTATCCACAAGGTTAGATAGTAGTGACCCAAGACATATAACAAGTTTGATAGTTTGTGTAGCATGCTAACAACATTCTGAAATCCAGTTATGAATAAACCTGATCTTGTAGTTACAAATGCAGTGAATTAATTCCTTTCTATAATTACACATGCAGTTAAGAAATAAAATGTAGTGTGCCAGTATTATATTGCCTAGATTGTGTTAGATAATATAAATGGTCCGTATTAAGTGTCGACCATACCTCTCAACCTCCTAGAAGAAGAAATCTGGACAAAGCCATGAATAAAATTGGGACAAAGGCCCAAAAATAGGGACATTTTTTAAAATATTGCTCTTCCAAACTTAGAAAGTTGATATAACAGGTTTTGCATTAGCATGAATTTTCTGAAGGGTATGAAGTCTGAAACTCAAATATTTGTCATTATCTTCTAACTTCAGTCTTTAATGATTTGCCACTAATTTTCCATAAAAACCCACAATTTTATGAAAAATGGACCAAAAATATGAGGGAAAACTCTGGACATTCTGTGAAAATCTGTACAGTTGAGAGGTATGACCTACTGAAATAAACATAATAAAAGGTGACCTGGGAATGCAGCATATTTTTGACTGATTCATGAAGCCCATATATTAAAATAATAAGAAAACAAAATATAAACTTTCCTTGAAAGACAAGGCTTACTTCAGCTCAGTATATGAGATAGGGCAACATGCTATAATGAATGAATGAACACACACACTCTCTCTCGAACACATTCCCAGGATAGGAAAGGAAAGAAACAGCTTATCCTGATTTGTAACTACTTGGTTTTGTCCAATAAGAAATGGGCAATATGTCATTCTATATCACTGTTGCAGATCTCCTGCCCAGGGCAGCCTGATATTCAGCCAGTATACCAAAGCCTAATGGTCTTGTATGCTCCATGTATCACACATATCCTCCCAGCACAGAACATAGGGCATGACATTGATGTACAGATGCAATTACCCAGAATGTCTCTGCTGCCAGTTAAATGTCATTACTGCTCATTGCCCTGAACACCCTGTTGCTGTGATGAATGCCTAGCCATTAGAGAAGTGCCCTGTTGGTATTGTTTTTTTTTTTTTGTTTGTTTTCTTATGGTTGTGTATTTTATTTTGCTTACCTAGAGTTCATGTCATCTAAGAAGGGAAAATGTCAGTTTGGGAAGCATATTCCCCATAAGGATCATCATGAACAGGGTCTGCTTTGTTTGAGTGCTTCCCAAGGCCATACCTCTTGAAGTATCCGTAAGGTGTTTGTGCCTAAGGCACTTAGAAACTGTTTGTCTTCCCTGGCTATTTATCTTGAAAACCAGCAGCTTAAATGGTTAGTCCAGGGTAACATGGCAGAATATTTTTAACCCGAGATACTCCCGCTAGGTAAGAACAAGGCAAAGAAGTCTTGGCTAGATTCTATAGCTGCCACCTGACATCTCTCTAGAAGTGGGTAATAGCTCTGTAGACCATTTGGCATCTATATTGGATTCCTTTGCTGTGACACCGTTAGAGGCTTGCATGGATCCATCTTTTCACATGTCCTGAGGGTTTGCAGGTGTCTGCTCTGGAGGGGGAACCACGGTTGATTATCTCAAAGGGTCCTAGAGGAACTACACAGATACTGCTCAGGGAGGAGGTTCTGGGTTCTCTAAATCTCACCTAGGGTCAGAACCTGCAGTATTCATTTAGGGCTGATGTCCCTTCCAAGAAAAGACAAAAACACGAAGCATGTTTCGGTCCATCCTAACGATCCTCAAAGAGAAAGGCAAGAGTTTACTCAGGGCTAGTTTTCTGCCTTCATGGCCCTGAAGCCTTCTCAAGGGGTTTCAGTACCTGCTCCTCCTTGGAACTCTACTCCTTTTAAATGGCTTCATGAACTAGATTCCTCTGATGAGGTGTCTTTTTATTCTTTTCTTCACAGATGCCTTTGCCTTTGGCTTACAGTTCTGATGAGGTGGAATCTGTTAGCTCTGAGTATTTTTTTTGAGGAATTGTCCTCTGGGGACACAATTGCTAGGATGATGGAACACTTTTAAGTGGGATTCTTCTCAAGCATATGATATTCAGAGAAGGCATTATGGAGAGACTTCAGGTGGATCCTCCTAACCCATCTACAGTTCCTCCTGTGCTGGCTGCTTTGTTAGACACTTTTGTTGCTGCTTCCAAGTCTCCTGATTCTTGGCCTCCTGCACCCAAGAAACCATAAGGGTCCTGAGGATTGTCAGTTTTTATTTAAATACCCTTCTGCTGATCTCTCTGTGGCATCAGTCTCTTCTGGCAAACCTTCTAAGCTCTTGCCCTCTTCCAAACTTTTGCCTTCTGATAAAGATAGTAGGGCAATGGAGGGGGTTGGTAAGAAAGTTTACACTTCCTCTGCTTTGGCCTTGCTCTAGTCTTGACTGCTAAGGCATGTCAGGTTATTTCTGACCTCCCTGATTCTGAAAGCAAATCCTCTGCCTTATCTATTTTAGGTTCTACTTCTCAAGTGGCTCACAACTCTATTAAGTGTAGGTATGATGCTGCTGATGCCTGTTCCATGGCTGTAGCTTTTAGGTCTGGCATGAGGTGTTATTCTTGGCTTCAATTCCAGTCTTTGCCTGAGGACATTAAGGCCAGGTTGTTGGATGCTCCTTTAGATAATAAACATCATTTTCGGACTGCTACTGCTGCTGACCTGTTTGTCTCTTCAAGAGAAAGGCAAAGCCTTGCAGGACCGCAGACATTGTTTCTCTCTCCTATCCGTAAGTGCTAGAGGAATAATCCTTCTAGTTCTAGATCTGCTTTTGCTCGTGGGCAATCCCGCCAGGCCTCCAAAGGCAGGAAGGGTGGTAGGCAGGCCCCCCTCTGCTAAGGCTTCTCAGATTTATGTGGCCCAGAAGCCTGCTTTATCTGATAAGCCTGCTGTTTGACAATCTGTCCCCACCCCCATTTCTCTTAGACCAAGTTCCTTTGTCTTCCAAATTGGCTTCTCATCACTTCAGATTCTTGAGTTCTATCATTCGGCAGGGTTACTTCATGGCATGGAAGTCTCTCCATCCTTTTTCAGGGATTCCTCGGCCTTCTCTAGAGCAACTACCTCATTTCCTGGATGTCCTAGGGTCCCTGGTGAACCAAGGAAACATTAAATCTGCCACCCCTTCCATAGTAGGAAAAGGATTTATTCCAGGATCTTTCTGATTGTTTGAAAGTAGAGCACTTGCAGACATATTCTGAATCTCTACCTGCTCAATACCTTTCTCGAGGGCCCTTCTTTTTGGATGCTTACTCGTCAAACCATATTTCCTCTTTTACTACCCAGGCTTTTCTGGTATCTTTGGATTGTTTTCAGGAAGTTCTCATATTTCCCTGTTTCTTCCTTTTATTTTATGTTCTCTGTTTTGCCCTTTGGCCTCTCTTCTACCCCATGGGTATTCACAAAATGCCTAGCTCCTGTGATTATTTTCTGTAGGCTCCAAGGCATTCAGATTTTTCTTTATCTAGATGACTTGTTGCTTCAGACACCTTTTCCCAGTTGCCTTTTACAGGATCTGGAATTCACCATCTCTCCTCTTCAAAGTTTGGGGTTGACTATCAACTTCCAAAATCCCTTCCTGACTCTCTCTCTCTCTCTCTCTCTCTCTCAGGATCATGTGTATATGTAATGCAGTATTCAGACAGTGTCAATGTTGGCCTCTCTTCCATCTCCAAATGTTTTGTTATTGACAGCATTCTTTCAATCTGGTCTTCCTCTGACTCCCATGCCAGCCAGAGTTTCTTTGGGCCCTGGGATTCATGGCCTTTTCTATTCCGATGCCCCCTCTTACCAAACTGCATATGCAGAAGCTTCACTGGTAGATCAGGTCAGTTTGTCTGCAGCATTGTCACCCTCTGGATTTCAGTGTTCCTCTCCTTCCCTGTCTAAGAAGGAATTTTAGTGGTGGATTCAGTTTGCTGTCAACCCAGGCCTACCCTTTCACCCTCCGATCCCTTCTCAAGAACTGTTCACTGATGCTTCAAACATGGGATGGGGGAGGGGGGCTTCATTTGGTCACCTGAAAGTTCAGAATCTCGGACCCCCCCCCCCCCCATCAGAAGTCAGCCCATATCAACATCAAGGAGTTGAGGGTTCTAATACTGGCTTTTCAAGTTTTTCACCTCATGTTTTCTTCAGGCCCCTTGAAGGTGTACACAGAAAACACTACAGTGATGTGGTATGTCAACAAGCCAGGGAGGCACAAAAATCCTACCTCCTCTACAAGATGGCTCTTCAGGCTTGGGAGGTGGCTCTCAGTTATCAGTTAACTCTTCAGGCACTATACATTCCATCAGAGCACAATCTAGTGGCAGACTTTCTGAGCAGGTCCAAAACACAGGCTCACTAATGGATGCTTCAAAAAAACATGTTTCTGGACATTGTCCATTGGTGGGATTATTTATTTATTTATTTATTTATTTATTTATTTGCAGTTGGTTTACCAGGATAGCCCATTGGGCCTAAAAGAACCCGTTTTCAATGGAGTTCTGGGGAGAAAAGCTCCAAAAAACAGACATGCAGAATAGGTACATACGCTTGAAAAAGCTCTTAAAGCAAACTAACAGACAAGGTGTAAACAATAGAGCTAAGATACTTATACAAATGTAAAAGAGAATACAGTCATTGCTTATGCATTTGAGGTACATTCAATAATGCAATCTTATTAAATGAAGTACAATAAATGAGAGGTGTGTTAGGGCTTTAAAGAGGTAGGATTGTTTTGTTGTATAGTGTGGTTAGATTTGAAGGAAGTAATAAGTATGTAGGCTTTGTTGAGTAGGAAGTGAATGAATGGAGGATGAAGAGTTCCATATTTTTATGATGGATGGGAACAAGAGCATTCCCATTGGGATGTAAGATGTGTATGAAGAGATTTTTTGAACATATAAAGATTAGAGATGGTACGAATGGATGGTGGGAGTGAGTTCCAAAGACGAGCTAGGTTAAAGGATAGTAGGTTTTTGCCTGGGGGGCGTGTTGGTTTAAGTATTTCTAATAGGTTTTGATTGTTTGACCTTAAGACTCTGTCAGGTAGGTGAAACTTAAAAGCAGAAGACAGGGAGGGACAAAGAGAGGAGTTGTTAATGAGCTTATGGGCTAGGGTAAGCTGAATGTAATTGAGCTGATGTGGAAGTTCAAGCCAATGTAGTTTTTGGAGAGAGGAACAGTGGTGGGTGGATGACTTGTGGCCGTTGGCGAACTTGGCGATTTTGTTGTAGCAAGAGGAAAGTTGTTTCTTTAGAGAGTACTGAATATTAGTTAGGAGAGGTGATCCGTAGAGAAGGGAGGGAATAAGAAAGGAAGAAGAGAGAGCAATTTTAGAGGTCTTTGTGAGGTATTGATTTTGACGGTAGAGCATACCCAGCTTTTGGTGGTTTTTTTTAATATTTAGCTGTAGGTGGGAGTTGAAATTAAGCTGGTTATCAATTTGAACACCAAGTAATTTAGTTTCAGATACCAGTTCTAGGATTGAGTTGTTTTGACTAGTAATCGAGAATTTGTTTGTATCAAAGGGAGTAGTTTTAGAGGGAGTAAATACCATGAGTTTAGTTTTGGAGGCGTTGAGAGCAAGGTGGTTTATTTTCATCCAATGCTCAGTAATTGAGAAAGCTTCTTGTATGAGCTTTAGAAGCTCAGGGGTAGATGTGGCAGAGCAGATAATGGTAGAATCGTCAGCATATTGGATGATGATAGAGAATGGGATAGATTTATGAAAATCATTTATAAATATGTTAAAGAGAAGAGGACCAAGTATGGAGCCTTGGGGAACTCCGGTGGGGGTACTAAGAAAAGAGGAAGTGGCCTTTTTCCATTTTACAGCTTGGTGTCTGTTAGATAGGTAGCTGGAGAACCAGTTCACAGAGGAGGAAGAAAGGTTAAGTTTGGAAAGTTTAGTTAATAGCAGACTGTGTGAAATGGTATCAAAAGCCTTAGAGAGGTCAAGTAGTAGGGTAGAGACAATATGGCCGGAATCACGTGCTTTATTTATGGTTTCAAGATAGGAGAGGAGGGCTGTCATGGTGCTATAATTTGGCCTAAAGCCATGTTGTGTAGGTGTAAGAAGGTTATTGTCTAAAAGATGTGGTAGTAGTTGAAGTTGGACACATTTTTCAAGTAGCTTAGAAATGGGGGACAGGATAGCAATGGGGCGGAAGTTGTTAACACTGCAGTTATTACCGCCTTTATGAAGGGGGATGATAAAGGCTTGTTTCCAGAGTTGGGGCACTGTACATTCCAGGATTGAGCGGTTGATGAGAATGCTTATGGGATAGGCAATTGCTTCAGCAGCAATGCTTAGGAAGTATGAAGGGATATTATCAGGTGCATTAGTGCCGGGCTTCAATTTTTGAAGGAGTTTCTTTATTGTAGAAATGGGTATAGGTTTTAATGAGAATGGAGCAGAGTGGAGAGGGAAAGTATTTGATGCTGGTAAGGATGATGAGGAAGTTAGAGTGGGAGAAGAGTTATGGGATATAGTTTGAGTAGATGGGAATGGGGAAGGAAGAGAAGTGCTTGGTGAACTTTTGGCAGGAGAGGGTGAGGGGGTATTGGATGGTAGGGTAGAAGTAGGAAAAGAGGAAGTTAGTTTGCTAATAGAATCAATGAAGAAGGAGTTGAATTAAGTAGCCAAGTCTAAATCTGGGGCATTTGGGTCAGGGATAGGGGTGTGTGGTCTGCTGGGGTTGAGGAGGGTAGAGATTCCTTTCCAGAATTTCTGTGGATTTGTTTTATTATTGTTTTGGAGGGTAAAGAAGTAATTTTGTCTGTCAGAGATAGTAAGCTTTTTTACTTTATTTCGCAGGGTTCTGTATTCAATGTGGGAATCAGGGGTCTTTCTTTTCTGATAAAGTACCCAGGCTTTATCTCTAAGGCGCATGGTTGCTAATGTATTTTTGGTAAGCCATGGGGCAGAATTATTTTTTATTCGCTTTGTCCTTAGGGGGGCTTGGGAATCTAGTATTTTTAAGAATGTAGAGTTAAAGTGGGAAACTGCGTCTTCTAAGGATAATGTCCTTAGAGTGTTCCAGTTAATTGCTTTTAGAGAATCTGAAAAGGTTGTTGGGTTGAAATTTTTGTGGTTGTGGGTAGTAATATAATTGTGGGGGGTGGTGAGAGATACAGGGGAGTCGGTAAGTGAAGATGGGCATATGATCACTTAGAGCGTCGGGAAGAGTACCACTGTCAGAGTGATAGTGGGGGTGTGAGACTAGGATCCAGTCTAGTATACTGCCACAAGAAAGGTTTTTAGAAGGACGTGTTACTTTGTTGATTAGTTGGGAAAAATTATATAGGTTGATGTTAAGGGGGTTGGTTGGAGATTGAATGGAGGTCCAGTTGATATTTACATCACCTAAGATTATGGTTTCATTACTAATGTTGCTGGAGAGCCAGGAGAGGATATCTTCTAATGTAGAGATATTGTCACCTGGGGGGATATAGAGGGATGCAAGACATATGTGTTTATGCTTATTGATTTGTAGGAGAGTGAGGAGTAATTCAGCGTTGTTGAAGTGTGGAATATGTTTGTCATAGGGAGTAATTTACAAGGGAGTTGAAAATAGAAGAGCTACACCACTGCCTTTTTTGTGGGACCTGTCTTTTCTAATGATAGAGTAGTTAGGTGGAATTATTTCAGAGTCTTTTATATAGGGTTTTAGCCATGTTTCTGAAATAGATAGGATGTCAGGTTTATTATATGTGATCCAGGCATGGAGGGTTGCTATTTTGTTGACTATGCTTTGGGAGTTTAATGAAGTAAGTAATAGAGGCTTATGTATGGTGGAGGAGGTTGAGGGGCCTGGGTTAGGATGGATATCACCTGATAAGAGATTAGTAACTAGGTGAAGGATATGGTTAGAGAGGTAATTAAGCAGTTTAGTAAATGGGTTGGGTACTGTTGTGTTGGAGAAGGGGTTTCTGGTAGCTATGGGGATGGAGAGTTTGTGAGAAGTAAGTACTTTGTAAGAGAAAGATAGGAGGTGTTTTATAGGATATAGATGGGGAGAGAGAGGTGAGTGTGAATGTGAGGGGGGGGGTTTAGATGGCTGGTTGTATGATAGAGTTGTGGATGGTGGCAGGTACTGGGTTGGGTGAGGTAGTGAAGAAAGGTAAGTTTTAGAAGTAGTAGTAGTAAAATAGAGATGGATGAAGGTTTTAAAAGCATGTTAATTATGGTTACTTTATGAATAGACTCTAATTTGAATTAAGTATGTATTTAAAGATAATTATAGGAGGATGTGATGTTGTAGGCCTAGATTGTAGTGGGGAGTATGGAGTTTAGAAGGAGGTGGCAGAAGAGGTAGAGGTTAGTGGAAAGGTAAAGACAGGATCGGTTGTCAGAGTTAGTGTGGACTTGGAGTCTGATAGTGTAGCTAAGTAAAGGGCATGGTAACAAGGAGGTGATTAGAAGATGGGTGTGTCCAGGGTGTTGGAAATTGATTGGAGTAGGGAGGAAGTGGGTGTGGTAACAAGAGGAATATAGCTAGGAGTACTGGGGGCGGGTGGGAATTGGGGGCAGGGTAGGGGAGCGGAGTGAGCCCGGAGGGCGAACGGAGTGGGAAACACCAGGAGAAGGACAAGAGCCAATCAGTGGAGCATGGATTGCAGGAAAGTAAGCTGTAACAGAGTAAGTAAGGTTCTGGATATAATAGGTAGAGTGGGCTGAGAGTTTAGAGAGAAGTGAAAGTAAAGTAAAGGAAAAATGCAAGGAGTGAGTAAAGTAAAGGAATATCAGTGGGGAGGGGGTGCCCTCTAGTGGTTAAATGTAGAAGTACACTGGGTCCACTAAGGCAGTGAATGGGCTAAAGAGGACTGAATGGGAAGGAGCCTGTATGGATTAGAGAAATTAGATAGGGGTGGGAGTAGAGAGGCAAAGATGAGAGGGATGTAGGCCGCTGGCTGTCCTGGCAGGGAGATAGCTTACACAGATAACAACAAGGATATAATTACAGAAGCTTAGTAGCAGCAGATACACATACTTCTTCTGTGTCCTCTGGGAGAGACCTGGTTCAACCTTCCCGGCAGGGGGTTAAGGCAGCAGAGAGGTAGTATTGCAGGACCACAAAACAATGGATGAGTCTGGTGACTTTAGTTAGGTATATGTATCCACCCAGGCGAGGTCCCAAGGGGAATATGCAGGGTAAAAACAATATCAGAGCGCTCTCCTAGCCAGGTGCGTACAGCAGCCGAGGATGAGTAGGATTTAAAGATCTTCCCCAAGTAGTTCTTTTTGCCTATCCTCTGAACAGGCAGCTCCCTCTCTTCTGTTCCAATGTGCCATCCCATCTGGTGTGGAAGATGGATGCCCTTTCTTTTCCCTGGAAGGGGATGTTACTTTATGCTTTCCCTCCTCTTCCTCTACTTCCAATAATCCTGCAGAAGATTCATCTGGACTCTCTCAAAATCGTTTTAATGACTCCCTTTTGGCCAAGACAGCACTGGTGCCCCTTTTTAATGCATCTGGCCAGGGGCAATCACCACGTTACCTCACCGGCTGGACCTCCTCACACAGAACAGAGAGTCTCTTATCCATCCTCATTTGTCCACTCTTCAACTAACACTGTGAATGACACGATTTTGACCTCTTTCAGGCACTTCTTTTCTGAGGACATGCTCAGGGTTTTACAGGAGGCAAGGAATCCCTCAAACAAAAAATCTTATGTCCAGATGGAAAATATTTTATTTGTCTTGTACCATGCTCCTAACCAATACCCTTTTTCAGTGGGGATCCCTTTGGTCCTCTCTTATTTGTGTGAGTTGCTCCAGTCTGGCCTGTCCTATTCTTCTGTGGTGGCCCATTTGTCAGCCATTTCTGCTTGTCTGCCCTTGAATCCTCTTTTGGCTTCTTGTTTTGAAATCAAACAATTTCTTAAAGATGTCCTGCATAATTAAACCTCCAAAGAAACCTATTCCTCCTCCTTGGAACCTTAATTTTGTTTTCGAAAAATTGACTCTGGCTCCTTTTGAGCCTCCAGAATCTGCTTCTTTGCAACATTGTATCTGGAATACTGTTTTGTTGCTGGCTCGCTCTTCTGGTTGGAGGATTTCAGAGCTCCAGGCCCGTGTGGCCATTCCCCCTTTTTTTGCTTTTTCACAGGGACAGGCTGTCACCTTCGTACTAATCCTCCTTTTATGCCCAAGGTAGTGAAGGAGTTGTCAGTCTGCTAGTGAGTTGCATACCTTGGATTTTCACAGACAGCTCAACTACTACTTGGATAAAACTAAAACAATTCATAAATCTGATCAGCTTTTAGTTTCCTTTCATTCCTGGACATTGGGTTTGGCTGTTTCTAAGCAAACTTATCTCCTCCTGGATATCTAAGGTCATTTCTTTTTGCTCTTTTCAAGGACCAAATAACTTTAAAAATAAACTTATACTACAATACCAAAAAAAAAAAAAAACACAGCAACTTTAAAAATAAACAACTAGTTGTTCTTTTTATGGCAAATCTCTGTCTACTTCTATTAGGGCTCATCCCACTAGGGCTGTTGCCTGTTTTGATGCTGTCTTCAATGGGTTGGGCACCATTTCCATCCTTGAAGTCGCTACTTGGTCTTCAGTGTGGTTTTAGGGCTGGAGCAGGTTTTGCTGAAACCATTTTATATGGGTTTGTTCAGGACTGTCCTCAGGCTTCCACCTCCCAGTCTGTTTCCTGGGCTTTTTTTACTCTCCCTAACATTAAGAATACTGCAACATGATATAGAAGGACATAGTATAGTTGTGTAAAATCTTACTATACCAGTAGATGAAGATCTACCATCTGAATAAGTCTTGATTGGGAACTAAAACACAGTGACATGTTAATACATTTATGCTTTTGTTTTTATTTGTTGAATAAAATTTATTTTAAGCCTGGTCGAGTGCTGGATGGTCTTTCCAAAGTGCCTTCACTGGATTAATTGTGTTTGTAGTTCCTTTGGGTGCTTTTCCTCATTATCTTGGTCTACCGGTAGATGTTCTCTTCACTGTTGCATTATTCACTCCCTCCCTTCACCCCTCGTTTGTTCTGGTTTTTGTTTTGGATTCCCTTCTGACTGATGGTTTCCCCTTTTTCTTTTGCTTTTTTTCCTTCTGAATGTGCATGGACTCCTTTCTCAAAATTTTTTTTATTTTTTAAATACATTTGAGTGAATTCCATAGTATTTATACATAACATCTTAAATAACTATGTGCACTATTTACATTAGCCTGACATTATAACAGATCTTAATGTATACCATTACTTTATAAGTATGTCCAATCCATTATCAGAGGATCACTGGCCTCAAACAGATGCCCTATGCAGCTCGACTGAAGAAACTCTAGCTGTACTTGGTTGCATACCGCCTACTCAGAGGTGATCTCTGCCTGACATACAAGGCCATGTCTAACCCAGAATTGATGGACATGTTCCACCTAAGGAAAACCTTATCCCCTTGAGCCACACGCTCTAGGAATCTAAACCTCACCACAGCAATAAATAGGACATGCTGGAGGGATAGATTCCTGTCCCAGAGACTTCCCATGCTTTGGAACAAGATCCCAATCTACATTAGGCAGAGCTCCTTGCTAACGCTCTTCAAAAGAAACCTTGATGAGTGGATGGGAAATAAAGTTTTCGTGGGGATCACTTCAGTGGCTCTGCTGGACAAAGGCACAGAGAACTAATCTAAGGGGGCAGCGAAAGCCAACACATTCTGGCTAGGCTTATAAATGCCTTCGGGCAGAAAGGTTCATAGGTAGGTACTAGGCTAAGTCACTCCACAACAAGTACAAATGCAACTCTGTCATTGTCCATGTTGGAGTGAATGACTTGAGACGCACCTACATGGACTACGTGAAAAGAGACATGGAAGAGCTCTCTGATCATGTGGCCCAGGCAGGTATGACCCTAGCCCTGAGAAGCATCCTACCTTCACCCAGAATGATACCACAGTACAAGGACAAAATGATTGACTTCAACAATTGGCTAAGCTTCTGGTGTCATTCAAAGGGGATACAGTATCTGTCTGCCTGGGATGACATGATCGACAAACCACAATGCTTTGCCAGAGATGGTCTGCACCTGTCGCCCCTGAGATTCAGGTTACTGGCTAAGGCTCTTGCCACCCCTATAGTGCCTTTTTTAGGCAAGGCTCAAAGGACAAAACCACCACCATAACAGGTACAAGTATGCAAAATCTGAAGGTAATGCTACTCAATGCTAGAGGTCTAAACCTCAAAATGCACTCTCTCGAGGCACTCCTAAAAATGGAGAACATCAATATCTGTGCAGACCTGGTTCAAGGCTCCAGAGAGCACCCCTGCAATACCAGGCTACAACTCTTACCACACTTTTCGGCCACCAAACCAGGACCGAAACACTAAAGGTGGAGGAGTGTCCATATTCACCAATGATATTTACATCTCCAGGCTAGTTGCTGAACACAATGCATTCAAAATTCTCCAGGTGCAACTGACACTAGGTAAGACTGCAATCCAAATTGTAGCTTGCTACAGATCCCCCACCATGCCCCAAGATTCTCACTACACCTTTCTAAACATACTGGAAAATATTAAGATACAACCAAACACCCTAATACGGGGTGATTTCTACTACCCTGCCATTAACTGGGAAAACTACTTGTGTACCAACACCTTTGCCCAATGTTTCTTGGAATTCATAAATTCCAACGCCCTGGATCAACTAATCCATAGTCCCACCAGGGGCTCCATTATCCTGGACATGGTCATTACCAACATGGAAAATCGATGCTCCACACCAGTGGTCACCCCTCGTTGGTTAGGTCTGACCATAAGCTAATCACCTTTGATATCCACATCCCACCCGCATGCCCAGTAAGGAAACCTCAGTAAAAAACTTCTCCAAGGCAAACTTCATGCTGCTTAAGTCAGAAGTGACAAACTTCATGACACCCATGCAGATGGGAACTGAAAGCTTGACTGCCGAATCCTACACTAAAGCACTGTACGAGCACATCCACTCGTGCATGAATCGTGCCATCCCAAATAGAACCAAGACACTCTCCTCCAAAAAAAGGGGCCACTCTTGTTTGGCATCTACTTCTCTGAAGTACAGGTCAACATTAAGGGACTCTGGCTAACAAAGTTTGCAGATGACTGCAAACTGGGAGCCATTATTGAATCCCCAAATGATGTGGATACTCTACAAAAGGGCCTTACAGAAACAGATGCTTGGTGCCAGAGCCATGGGCTCAAGCTCAATGCCAAGAAATGTATTGTTATCCCCTTTGGGAAAAAACATGTATCCATGAATTACCATATAGGTGGCAGTACACTAAACACAGAAAGTGTGATAAGAGACTTAGGGACACAGGTGGACAGTGGTCTCACCTTCGATAACCACATCACCACAACAGTCAGGAAATCCTTCTATGTGGCACACCTAATCACGAAGGGCTTTTCATCCAGAAAAAAAGGAGGTCATTGTCCCACTGTACTCATCCCTCATTAGACCCATTATAGAATACAACGCCCCATTTGGTATGTACCTCTCAAGACATCTGCAACAACTAGAAAGGCCTCAGAAATACCTCACTAAAAGAATCACAGGCCTAAAGCAGATGCCCTATGCTGACCGCCTTAAAAAACTCCAGCTATACTCTGTCATATCGCCTACTCAGAGGCGATCTCTGCTTAACATACAAGGCCATGTCAAACCCAGAGCTGTTGGACATGCTACACTTAAAGAAATCCCAATCCCTCAGAGCTACACGCTCCAGGGATCTAAACCTTGTCATCACAATAAACAAAACATGCTGGAGGGATAGGTTCCTGACCCAGAGACTCCCCAGACTCTGGAATAGATTGCCCATACATGTCAAGCAGAGTGCCTCTTTGGACCTCTTCAAGAAGAACCTTGACGATTGGATGGGAGAAAGGAAATTCACCCCAGGGATCACGTCAGTCACCCTGCTAGACAGGGGTCCAGGAAAGTAAATAATGTGGGAAGAAATAGCCAGGGAATTGTTATGGCTAGGCTTGTATAGGCCCTAGGGCTGATAGCCTAGTACCAACCTATGAACCTATAAATCTGGTAGTCCCCTGTCATAAACAAACTGTACAACAGAAGGAAGAAACTGTTGCAGAAAAGAGGAAAATCCCAGGATGCAAAAAACTCCCTTACCAGCCTCCGTAAGAAGGTGAGATCCCTCATAAAATCCTCCAAAGCTAGTTATGAAAATAAAATTGCCAAACATTCCAAAGGCCAACACAAGGCATTCTATAGCTATGTCAAGAATCTAAATGGCAATACTCCGATTTGCTCTGAGCTAAAACAGAATAGCATTAAATATACTGATCCCAAGGACATTGCCAATATCCTGGCAGATCAATTCAGTGCCAACTTCACCCCCGTCTCACCCCTAAGGGGCCCATCTCAATGCAGAAAGATTGCCAAATTCCGGTAATCACGACCACACAGGTAAAAACTGCACTCTCCAAAGCTAAGAATACAGCATCCATGGGACCAGATGACATCCCAGGATGTGTACTACATGAACTACAAAATGAACCTAAGTGTCATATTTAATCATAGCCTCACCTCAGGCTTCGTGCCCACTGAGTGGTGCACAGCTACAATTATCCCACTCCACAAGGGAGGATCCACCTTGGATCTTGGAAACTACCGTCCCATCAGTCTGATGAGCCTGATCTGCAAGGCCATGGAACGTATTATCATGGAACTTATAAACAAAGACATTGGTAACCTTCAAACACTGGACCCCACCCAGTTTGGGTTCATGAAGGGCCGATTGTGTCTCCTGCACCTGATTGACTTTGAATCAGTTTCCAAAGCTGTGGACAAGGATAAGGTAGTCCACACAGCCTACCTAGACCTTGCCAAGGCCTTCGACACAATACCCCACTCTGGAATCATAGATAAAGTTACTAAGCTGAGCATAAATCTCTGTCACTCGATGGGTTGCCAATTGGCTTACTGACAGAACCCACACTGTAAAAGTAGTCGACTCCAAATCCAGCTCCAGACAAGTGGAGTACCACAGGGTTCAGTCCTGGGACCGCTCTTGTTTGGCATCTACTTCTCTGAAGTACAGGCCAACACTGAGGGACTCTGGCTAACAAAGTTAACAGATGACTGCAAACTGAGAGCCATTATTGAATCCCCAAATAATGCGGATATTCTACAAAAGGGCCTTACAGAAACAGATGCTTGGTGCCAGAGCCATGGGCTCAAGCTCAATGCCAAGAAGTGTATAGTTATCCCCTTTGGGAAAAAACCTGTACCCATGAATTACCACATAGGTGGCAGTACACTAAATACCGGAAGTGTGATAAGAGACTAAGGAACACAGGTGGTCAGTGGTCTCACTTTCGATGGCCACAACAGTCTGGCCACAACAGTCAGGCAATCCTATGTGGCACACCTCATCACTAAGGGCTTTTCATCCAGAAAAAAGGAGGTCATTGTCCCACTGTACTCATCTCTCATTAGATCCATCATAGAGTACAACTCTCCATTTGGTATGTACCTCACAAGACATCTGCAACAACTGGAAAGGCTGCAGAAATACCTCACTAAAAGAATCACAGGCCTAAAGCAGATGCCCTATGCTGACCGCCTAAGAAAACTCCAGCTATACTCTGTCACATATCATCTACTCAGAGGCGATCTCTGCTTAACATACAAGGCCATGTCAAACCAGGAGCTGTTGGACATGCTACACTTAAAGAAATCCCAATCCATCAGAGCCACACACTCCATGGACATAAACCTTGTCATCACAATGAACAAAACATGCTGGAGGGATAGGTTCCTGACCCAGAGACTCCCCATACTCTGGAATAGACTACCCATACATGTCAAGCAGAGCCTCCTTGGCCCTCTTCAAAAGAAACCTTGATGACTGGATGGGAGACAGGAAATTTTCCCCAGGGATCACGTCAGTCACCCTGCTAAACAGCGGTCCAGGGAAGTAAATATTGTGGGAATAAATAGCCAGGGAATTGTTATGGCTAGACTTGTATAGGCCCTAGGGCTGATAGCCTAGTACCAATCTATGAGGTTTTGGGTGTTGTTTTATAGTTTATCAATATTTTGTAAAATTTTGAAATACTGTTTCCCATGTCAGAGTCATTATATGTGATTTCATACATGTATTTCGTAAATTTAGGTATTTCTTTAAATGAAGAATTGTTAATTTTTGTACTTAAATCTTGCGAATATGACGGAATACTCTGTAAAGTTAGCCAGTCTTGTTGTGGAAATTTGCATGTTGTTTTTATTACTTACATATCTAAAACCTTTAGATGTTCTTTGTGTTTCATTGTTGCAGTCATCACACTTGGGTTATCTGCCTGCAGGTAGCCCTCAGTCAGCCCAAATACCAGAGACAGTATTTCTGCATCGGTTGCTGTCACCCCAATACTGACGTCAGGTCGTCCAGTCTTGTGGAAATTTGCATGTTGTTTTTATTACTTGCATATCTAAAACTTTTAGTTCTTTGATACATTGGAGACAACAAACAAATAATTTCTGTTCCCAGGAATTAATAATTTTTCTATATATTTTATGTGGAAAGTTCTTTGTGACTATAAATGGTGCTAAAAGATCAAATCAGATTTTGAAATCTATATTTGCATTAATACGTTTCCTAAATGAGTCAATGTAATAATTAATCATATGAGTTTTAGTGGGTTTAGTTATGTTATATTGCATACTAATGCATATGTGCCATGGCAAACTGCTTTTTTCTGTTATTTGAAATTTTTTTTTTGTAAATTAAATTCATTTATTGATATTACAGTTAGTAATTCTTTCCAATTTGCAGAGTAATTTGGACTTATCCAATCTGAGATTGTTTTAGATACTGATGCTTTTTATATATGTTTCTATATCAGGAAAGTTTAGGCCTCCCTGTTTCCATGGTCTGATATTATGTATTAAAGCTATTTGGTTTCTTTTTGGAAACCATAAAAAATTTTATTAGGCATGAAATTATTTCTTTAAGTATATTCCTTTCTGGTAACAGTTGTATTGCCAAGGCTATATATAGGATCTTGGGCAGTAGAACCATTTATATTGACTGTAGTCTATCTTGAAATGTTAATATTATTTTGTTCCATTTTTGCACAGAGATTTTAATTGTATTGATGATATTATTGTAGTTTGAGACTAATTCATTATTATCCTTGCATAACTCAATTCCTAGATATTTTATGGTAGATTATTTTTTACCTATGATGTGATCCCCCTTAGTCTGCAGTTCTTTTTTTTAATTTAAAAATAAAAAAAATGATTTATTGAAATGGAGTCCTGAATTAATGTGAAATTTGTCAATTAATATATCTAATTCTTCTAATGTCTATTTTGTATTAGATAATGTTAGTAATATGTCATCAGTAAATAGCATTACTTTAGAATTGTACTGTTCATAAACATCTATTCCTTTGATTTTTATGTTGTTACAAACTGAATCTGCCAACATTTCTATAGCCAGAGCAAATAGAATCAGTGACATGGGACAGCCTTGTTTAGTGCCTTTTGTTATATGTATAGATTCAGAGGTAAAAGGACGTAACTTGACATATGCTAAACTATTTGCATATATATTCTTTAGGAGATGAACAAAGGATACAGGAAATTCAAATAGCATTAGGATTTTGAATAAATAGTCCCAATTTAGGAAATCAAAGGCTTTCTCTATATCTAAACCAATTACGAGTGTTTCTTTATTTTCTTTATTAACATAATTTATAAGAGAAATTATACTTTTAATATTGTCATGTGTGTGTCTGTGATATATAAATCCAGTTTGATCATTATTTATTGTTTTGGATAGTGGTATTTTTTTCATTCTGTTAGTTAACATTGTCATAAATATCAAGAAACACGGACTGTATCAGAGTTATCAGAAAGCCAACAAAGTCCACTCCACGATGATTAGTCTTAACGCACCTTTTATTACCAAAACAAGCAACGTTTTCGCTACAACCCCTGGTGTAGCTTCCTCAGAGTACAAAGTAAAACTTGTAACAGTTTCTTTTTTAAACATAAAAACGCGCCAAAACAGAAAGGCGACGTTAAATTGTTAAAGATACAAACAATGTAAAATGGTACCATAGTACCTTCTAAGTGTAAGACATATCCTGCCAACATTTTGTGGGAACTAAATCACCCGTTGTAGCACTAAAATCATTCTTTAAAAACATTTAAAATAAGTATAAACTATTAAGAAACATGCCGGACCCTTCCGAGTCAAGGCATGCGCACTACATAGTAAACAATGAAAAAAACATAAAATAAAATGTCATTGTCATGACCAAAATTAAACAGGTCTAAGCTAACATTGAAGGAAAGTCATCAGTCCTACATAAAATAAATAGCCAAAAAACCAGCTCGTAAAAATCCGATGAAATGCTGTGCTAGACAAAAATAAATGTTACTAAATGTATTTAGTCTACCCCGACTTAAATAGTGAGGGTCGTAACTGCAACGCCAAGTTTTTGTATATTTTAAACCAAGCATTCAGTCTCAATGAACACCCCTATACAGCTCAATAATGAAAAGCAAATAAAGTCACATCGGATCAGCCACATACCAAGAATATACTAGTACTCACAGTAAGAAAAAAGTGTCGGTGTCAAAACCAAAGCTTGGTCTACACTAGAGCTGATGACAGGTAATCAATCCTGCAGGAGTCAGCCAGGGATTCACTGCTCTTGTCAAGTCCCACCATGTATACTACACTAAAAGGAATAACCTACTAAAAGATGTGTAAGCTTCCTACAACTTACGTAGGAAGGGTAAGAAACCAACGACACCGCACATTGTTGTAATGAATGGGTCAAACGATCCAATTATTATATTGAAAAAATCACTTCAAAGTGTTACAGGCTAATACCTTAATTTACCAAACAAATACTTTAGCATTAAGGAGATGTTTAAAGGGTAATAATTGTTACTACAATAGCCTTTTAAGACCATACCAGGTTTTATGAGAAAGTCACCTGTCAGGGAAGACTATGTAATTCAAAGCCATACCATACTACAAACAGGGGCTTAATCACTCCACGTAACCCCTTAGTCCAGAATCTAAGGGGACGAGTAAGTGTGGTAAAACAAGCTGCCAATACACATTAGGAATCAGGACCACACAAAGTAGCCCGGTATAAAACCCCTACCAAGCAGTCAAACCCAAGTAATGCAAACCTACAAAAAACATAGCACAATTTGGAAGTCAAACGAGAAAGTCCACAGTGTCTTAAAATTATTTCGTGCCAGAAAAAATGTATGGGGGCATACCAAATCAAACCCAATCAGGATGACCAAGTATATTCTACCATGAAGGATAAGAAACCCAAGCATCACGGAGCCAAGACATCCTGGGAATCAAGAGCAAGTGCCCAAGTGTGTAGCCAAATGGCTACTACTACAATGTATCCCCTAAGTTATACTAGCAGGGACAAAAAAAGGGGAAAGAAAAAGAGGAGCCAAATCTAAAACCAAATAGTAATGGTGGAAAAAATCTAAATATAATAGTCCCAAGGTGTATAACAACTCAAACTGGTATGAGTGTGGTCTGGAGGCAGCGCTGACTCAGAAAGTAGTGTTATCTAAGGTAGCTCTTTAATTTTAATAGGCAAGAGATATTACAATTGTCATTAAGACCAGGTGGTTGAAATGCATCAAGTTTTAATTGCCACTCTAATTCTTTTGTTTCCAAAATAATAGAACCTCTAATATTATGGGGACATGGTCAATGGCAGAAAAAAGGAAACTGTGATCTTTATTAAGTAAAATGTGTTTGGAGAGCGCGTTGTCATCCTTGCCTTTTTTAATGGCATATGAATGCTGGTAGATTCTCTCTTTAAACTTTTGCTCAGTTTTCCCAATGTAGTAAGCTGGGCAACAAACACATTGTGCTAAATAAACTAAGAATTTTGTATTACAGTTAACTTTGTAATGACAAGTTATCTTTTTGCCATTTACGACCAATGTGTTCCCTGTTCTGATGTATTTACAAAAATTACAGTTACCACATGAGAAACTGCCTTTCTGACGTGAATGGAAATCTAGATGTTTTTTAGTTTCCAGAAAGTTTTTTAGGTTTTTACCCCTCCTATAAATTATTAGTGGTTTGTCCCCAAGTTTTTCCCCCAAGCTACTATTACAAGAAATAAGGTACCAATTTTTAAATAAAATAGAATTAATGATTCTAGAATCCATATTGTACACTGTAATGAAACTACAAGAAAAATTATTTAGTTTATTACTAGAGACTGTTTCCAGACTGCAAGGGAGAGAAGGGTTTAGTGTTGAACTCAAGTCCTCAGTTGTAAATTCATCCCCAGGGTGTTTGGAGGTGTTACAAAGTAAGGGTTTATAGAAGCCTTCCTGTCTTTTAGTAGTGACTTCTATAATGAGTTCTTCCAGTATAATATTTGGACGACATTTTCGTCCTTTTCCAAGGTTCTGAACAGGATGCCATTTCCACCATTGACTTTATGAATGGTACTACACCATTCTTTAAGTTCACTTTTCATTACTCAACTGACTCTATAGACTACTTGGATGTTAAGCTTGAAAAGGTGGATTTGAATAATACATTATTTTCATCTATACACAGAAAACCCACTTATTGTAACTCCCTTCTTCACTTTTCAAGTCAACATCCCTACAGACAAAAGAGATCAATAGTCAAGGGTCAGCTGATACGTGCAGCCAGAATGTGTAGCACTATGGAGCTTTTTGACAAGGAATGTACACTACTTTATGAAATGTTTTCAAACCGTGACTATCCAGGGCAACTACTGGAAGAACTCATTATAGAAGTCACTACTAAAAGACAGGAAGGCTTCTATAAACCCTTACTTTGTAACACCTCCAAACACCCTGGGGATGAATTTACAACTGAGGACTTGAGTTCAACACTAAACCCTTCTCCCCCTTGCAGTCTGGAAACAGTCTCTAGTAATAAACTAAATAATTTTTCTTGTAGTTTCATTACAGTGTACAATATGGATTCTAGAATCATTAATTCTATTTTATTTAAAAATTGGTACCTTATTTCTTGTAATAGTAGCTTGGGGGAAAAACTTGGGGACAAACCACTAATAATTTATAGGAGGGTAAAACCTAAAAACTTTCTGGAAACTAAAAAACATCTAGATTTCCATTCATGTCAGAAAGGCAGTTTCTCATGTGGTAACTGTAATTTTTGTAAATACATCAGAACAGGGAACACATTGGTCTTAAATGGCAAAAAGATAACTTGTCATTACAAAGTTAACTGTAATACAAAATTCTTAGTTTATTTAGCACAATGTGTTTGTTGCCCAGCTTACTACATTGGGAAAACTGAGCAAAAGTTTAAAGAGAGAATCTACCAGCATTCATATGCCATTAAAAAAGGCAAGGATGACAACGCGCTCTCCAAACACATTTTACTTAATAAAGATCACAGTTTCCTTTTTTCTGCCATTGACCATGTCCCCCATAATATTAGAGGTGGCCCTGTGTCTATCATTTTGGAAACAAAAGAATTAGAGTGGCAATTAAAACTTGATGCATTTCAACCACCTGGTCTTAATGACAATTGTAATATCTCTTGCCTATTAAAATTAAAGAGATACCTTAGATAACACTACTTTCTGAGTCAGCGCTGCCTCCAGACCACACTCATACCAGTTTGAGTTGTTGTACACCTTGGGACTATTATATTTAGATTTTTTCCACCATTACTATTTGGTTTTAGATTTGGCTCCTCTTTTTCTTTCCCCTTTTTTTGTCCCTGCTAGTATAACTTAGGGGATACATTGTAGTAGTAGCCATTTGGCTACACACTTGGGCACTGCTCTTGATTCCCAGGATGTCTTGGCTGATGCTTGGGGTTCTTATCCTTCATGGTAGAATATACTTGGTCATCCTGATTGGTTTGATTTGGTATGCCCCCATACATTTTTTTGGCACGAAATAATTTTAAGACACTGTGGACTTTCTCGCTTGACTCCAAATTGTGCTATGTTTTTGTAGGTTTGCATTACTTGGCTTGACTGCTTGGTAGGGGATTCTTTATACCGGCTACTTTGTGTGGTCCTGATTCCCATTATGTATTAAAGCTATTTGGTTTCTTTTCTGGAAACCATAAATTAAGCCTGTTTTATTAGGGATGACATTATCTCTTTAAGTATATTCCTTTCTGGTAACAGTTGTATTGCCAAGGCTATATATAGGATCTTGGGCAGTAGAACCATTTATATTGACTGTAGTCTATCTTGAAATGTTAATATTATTTTGTTCCATTTTGCACAGAGATTTTAATTGTATTGATGATATTATTGTAGTTTGAGACTAATTCATTATTATCCTTGCATAACTCAATTCCTAGATATTTTATGGTAGATTATTTTTTACCTATGATGTGATCCCCCTTAGTCTGCAGTTCTTTTTTTTAATTTAAAAATAAAAAAATTGATTTATTGAAATGGAGTCCTGAATTAATGTGAAATTTGTCAATTAATATATCTAATTCTTCTAATGTCTATTTTGTATTAGATAATGTTAGTAATATGTCATCAGTAAATAGCATTACTTTAGAATTGTACTGTTCATAAACATCTATTCCTTTGATTTTTATGTTGTTACAAACTGAATCTGCCAACATTTCAATAGCCAGAGCAAATAGAATCAGTGACATGGGACAGCCTTGTTTAGTGCCTTTTGTTATATGTATAGATTCAGAGGTAAAAGGACCTAACTTGACATATGCTAAACTATTTGCATATATATTCTTTAGGAGATGAACAAAGGATACAGGAAATTCAAATAGCATTAGGATTTTGAATAAATAGTCCCAATTTAGGAAATCAAAGGCTTTCTCTATATCTAAACCAATTACGAGTGTTTCTTTATTTTCTTTATTAACATAATTTATAAGAGAAATTATACTTTTAATATTGTCATGTGTGTGTCTGTGATATATAAATCCAGTTTGATCATTATTTATTGTTTTGAATAGTGGTATTTTTTTCATTCTGTTAGTTAACATTGTCATAAATATCTTAGTCATTTATTTAATAATGATATAGGTCTATATGAGGTGCAGATGTTTGGAGATTTGTTTTCCTTTAGAATTGGTGTGATTAAGGAATATCTCCAATAGGGTGGTATTAAAGCTTGTGACTGAATTTCTAATAGAGTTCTATGGAAGAGGGATAGTATCTTTGAAGGAAAAATTTATATATTTCCATAATTATGCCATCTATACCTGGAGATTTATTATCTGTAATTTATTTGTACGATATGGGTGCTCGCAGATCTAGTTTTAATTTTTCTAGGTGGGTTTTCTATTAGAACATTTTTCATCTAGATTTAATTGATCGATATGTATATTTTCTTTTTGGAAATGTTCCATATAGTGATTTCTATAGGCATCAAGAATGTCACCTATATCGGAGACATTTTTCCCTTTCTTTTCATGGAAGACACTTTTAATGTTATTAGCTTTTGACTGTATTTTGATTCTTGTGGCTAAATTATGTAGATATTTGGGAGAAGTGGTCAAGGTATTAATTTTTAGTTTTTCTAAAGCTAAACTAGTTTTATGTGTTAGAATTTCATTGTATTTATTGTTTAATACTTCTACTTTATTTTTCATCTCCAAATGATTTTGATTTTTTTCAACTTTTATGACAAAAGTTTGTATTGTATGTCTAATAATTCAGAATCCCATTCTCTTATTTTTTTTAATACCAAGTTAGGGTTTTACCATATATGTAAGCTTTTAATGAGTCCCATATCATTATTTTATCTCTGTGGTGTAATTAATATCTAATAAGAACTGTAATTCAGATAATAACCAGGGTTTGAACTCTTTAATTTTAGTTATATGCGCTGGAATTCTGGAGTTAAAGATTAATGGTTTGTACCCATTTTGAAGTTTTAGTATCAATGAATTGTGGTCTGAAAAGGGGCAAGGAGTGATTGAGAAATTAATGATTTTAGAGTGTAAGTCATGGGCAGCAAATATTTTATCTATTCTAGTTTGAGTACCAAATCTGTGATCTTGATGGGAAAACAACAAAGATTCATCTTCTTTAAATTTGAAAGTATCCACAAGATGAAGTGATTCTACCCACTTGTTTAAAGCTTTTAATACAGCAGTGATCTTTTATTTGTAGTTTCAGAAATATCAAATATACAGTTAAAATCTCCTCCTAATATTAAGTTGTCTTTATAATTATTGGAAGTGAAATCCAAGTGTTTTTCAACGGTTCCTGTTCCAATGCATGGGAGCCAGTATAGATTGGCTAGAGTCCATATTCTGTTATTATATTTAACTATTACTAATGCCAAAAGGCCTTCTTTATCTTCATACTTCTGATTTATGCATTAATCATATTTGTTTTCCATAAAATTGTTACCCCCTTTGTTTGTCTTATAAGTGGATTGCACCAATATCATATATTCATTAGGATTCCATTTGTAATCATCATTTGTTTTGAAATGAGTTTCTTGAAGGAAGATAATTTGTGCTTTGTTCAGTTTTAAATATTTCAGCAGTTTTGATCTCTTGCTAGGATTGTTTAAGCCATTGGTATTTAAAGATAATAAAGTTAAATCCATCTTAGGTTATTTAGACTATGTATTTTTGTTTTATTGTAATTATTAAACATTTTCCTGTGATAACTATAAAGTATATGTTTTAGCTTTTAAAGGAAATTATCAGTTTTATACTTTGAGTGTTTACCAATAAAGTAATGTTTTAGTCAGGCATACTAAAAATGTTTTTGTGAAATAAATTTAAATTAATAAATGTTAAAACTAAGACCTGCACTAGCCATGGAATGAAATCATTCCTAATCTGATGGATAAACCTAAATCCATCAGATTATCACTCATACCTTGACAATCTAGAACATCTGAGCTCCATAAATTGAATTATCATATGGAGAATATTTGTAATAGGAATAAGCAATATTTGTATTATTTTGAACAGATATAGTACTATTGTAGATTAGACAGAATTCAAATACAATATAAATGTCTACTTATTGTATAAGCAATATTTACATGAAAGATAAATCACAAGCAATTTAATCATAGTAAAGTAGGATGTATCATATATAAAACCTCAGTAAAAGATTATAGCATGCAGTTATTTAACATATTCACCCTTATTGATGAAGTCTTTCAAAACTTATTACTTAATATAAATAGATGGTAATAATATTTATACCTGGTGTTTATAATACAGTGTATTTTACTGGATATATCAGAAGTTATATTTCATTGTTTGCCAGCATTTAAGTAATCACTTTGTTTGTTGCTAGCTTACTTAAAGCATCAGGTTTGTTTTATGTGAACATTGATGAAAGTTAGTGCATTTTAATTATCAGTGCACCCCCCCTCCCCCATTTCCTACACATAAGGATTTTCATATCTGTCATTTCTTATTATAAAATGAGTGAAATTATAGGTTAAAAACAAATAAACTTATTGTGATTAATGATTACAGGTTCCTTTTCCATATTCATAAATTGCCATTTTATGGCATATACTGAAAGTTTTTAGATTTAAATGGCAACATTCTATTTTGCATAATCAGCAAAGGTTAAATGGAGCGATTATTGTCAATTTAATACTATTTGTTCAGAATGTAATTGTTACATTCTGTGGCATTCCTAGTTCAGGCTTCTATTGTTTCACTTGAATAACTTTGTCAGTTTGATGTCATGTAAAAAACATTAGTTACCTTTGTAACAGCTTATTGTGTATGGTCAAGATGGGTTACAAAACCCCAATTCAAGTTAAAGCAATTATATGAATTGTTATGCACATTCACGTATATGAGAAAATCATCATGCTTCCCTGCATGGACTCTGTCCTTTGGAGACTGTTCTGTTTTGGGGCAATTCAGTTCTAGGTAACTGCAAACATCCATCACTTTTATGCCCTACGTTCTGTGCAAGGAGCATATGTGTGATGTACAGTACATACAAGATCATTAGGCTTTGGTATATTGAATAAATGTTGGGCTGCCCTGAGTAGGAGATCCCAAACATTAAGAACACTGCAGCAGTAAAGAGAAGGACTTCTACTGTTATGGCAAGATTTTACACAACTGTACTTTCTTAGCATAATAGTGAATGCAGTAAATGAACAGGCACAAAACCTGAGTGTATTCAAGAAATAAAGCAAAGTTCACCTCTGGTTCAAACCAGGGTTGCACCACAGGACCTTCTTAAATGTTTGTTGTCCAGTAAACTGATGGTAAGTACAATCTTAATAATGACTCACAAATAAAACACACCAAGTGCTACAAAAGGATGGGTTCAATCAGGATGAAGTCAATCCCAAAACCAAATTGTCATCAAATCAGAATGAATTGAATCCCAGAACCAAATAATCACTATAGGGACAAAAGCAAAGTTCAGCATCTTTGGATTGCCAAAATGGCTATGCATCCACTAAAAAAGTAACAGCACTGTTTAACACTGCAACACTCTTTCACTTAGTTTCTTTCAGCAGTGTTTACAAGAGGTGGAAGTGCATCAGAAAACAGCTCAAGCATTTCAGCAGGTAGAACCATCTCATAGCAACAAACTGGTTTAAACATAACCATAGTTTTATCAGTTGTAGGAGTTCAGAAGGCAAAGAAATAACATTTTGAGAAAAATCAAGTTTGCCCCAGGTAGACCTTGACCTTCCTCACTTGTATGTTGAAGAATGGTTTAATTCTATTTAAATGAGCATTCAGATGGTTGAGATCTTTTTTCCCCCCAGAAGATGGGGAATAAAACCAGGAGTTATGTCCCTGCAGTGGTGTGATTTCTAACAGTTTTTCTTAAGGGCTGAAACGGGTCTATATTATATGATCGAAGATACTTTTCTTCAAACATATAATAATCTTCACCTAAACAGCGAACGAACTAAAGAGCGAATGGCCAGATCCGCAAATGTTTTCCTTGGGAATAAATTCACAGGGCCGTACACAAAAAACACAAACTACAAAACCCTAATCAAGTGGAGGGATTGCCCCCCACCCCCCTAACTAAATATACCAACTCCAAAATTGTTCTACATTGGGGAAAAAGGCAATTCCTGATAACGGCCAACTGAATTTTTTCCCCAAGTAAAAAATTTGTAGACTTGGCCGTTTGCTGTTTAGTTCGTTCGTTGTTTAGGTGGCTATTATTATATGTTTAAAGAAAAGTATCTTCGATCATATAATACAGACCCATGCTAAAATAATATTTATTTATTTACATTTGCTTACCAGAATGATCCGACTGGGCAGAGCCTTGTTTCAGCAGACACCCAGGGAGAAAAGCTATTTATGAATTTCCAAAAATCAGTAAATAAGCTTGCACAATACAATTTTCCTACAGGTGTGCAGCCAAATTTAAGCAGAAAATTAAATAATTTATAAATACAAATGTACAGCATAAATTCTGCAAAATTTAACAATAACAATATGTGCACACCTCACATAGTGAATTGAGATAAGATTATAGATCACAAACAGAATAAGATAGGTAGGAGCATGGATATAAAATGACCAAAGGAAATTATATAGTAATGAGTGAGAAAGATAGAATGTCGGCTGGGTTAAAAGAAAAGTTGGAAGAGTTAGTAAAGGATTAAGTGAGAAAAAATATTATTTTAGCCAGGGCTAGAGCAGTCCCAAGTCCAATTAACCACAAGATGTGTTTTTTAGGACTTTTTAAAAGGATTTTTGTATGAAAATATGTAGCTTAACCATCCTCTTAATTGTATGGTATAGAAAGTCAGAGGCAATAAAATGTTCTGAAAACTGCACATACAAAAGTGTATTCATGTAAGAGTGTTTTGTCACCTACAAATACAAACCAGTAATTAAAATATAACTTTCTGAACTTCCTAAAACTAGTTTGCAAAAACACTGATAATAGTAACTAGAAGTACTAATCTTATTCTAATGTAGCTACCATTTCTGCTGACCAGTTTCACAAACCAATGTGTATTCTCAGTTATATATAAAACATTTTTTTTACCAAGCCAATATCCCAACATCACTAGTTTCACTTTCCATTTGCCAATTACACTGCTGTTTCATAATAGCAATCAAATATCCCAAGCTAAACAAAATGCTGTTTGCTGCACATATTTCACTTTCTTTGGTTGGGGGGAGGTAATTGGTATCTAGGAAAGAACTCAAAAGAGGTGGTGAAGACTGATACTACTGTACTGTTGGAAGTGCTCAGTTTTGCATTTAGTTAAGCAAGGTGCATTTTGCATCCTCTGCAAAGCAGTCCCATTTATTGCATTCTTCAAAAATCTGTTGGGGACATCATACCTTGTAACATTAATGATCTAGACACAGCACTATGATTTTTGACCTCAGATTTTGCTTTGCTCCTCCTGTATTTAATGACTGTCTTCTGATTTTTCCTCAAAAAGAGATATCTGTTCGAGCATGTATACAGTCTTAAATAACTGAAATACATCTGAATAGATCCCTTGTAGTTCATGATAAAAGTGCTCCTCTATTTTGCCCCCGCCATAACTTTTCAAAGGTCAGCACTGTGATTTTTAATGTTCAGATGTTGAGAGGTATGGAGGAGATCCTGCCCTTTCAGTATTATCCAACAACAGACAAGGGTGAGTCTGACCCTGCTAGGCATGAGAGCTAGAACTCCGGCAAGTAGGTCAAGCTCATAGTTAACTAGATAACATATTGTGGCAGGAGAGATTATTCAAATTAAGTGCTAAACTAGCTTCCACTATTGATTGTGAGGATATCTGGGAATTGCAAGGCAGACAGACATTTTTATTATAGTACTGTCTATCAAGCATGCTTACAACAGAATAGGGAAAAGAGCAACTGGCACTTTTAACTTTCATGTTAATTATTGGTGGGTCTCTACCACAGCTTGCCAGTCATTGGAGGGACCATATCCTCTGGTCTATACACCTTGGTGTCTATATAATCCTTTTATACATGTGATCACAAGTCAGCAGTCTTTTAAGCCACCCTACTGGTAAGCAAGATAGGACCCTTTTATATTTGTGTCTCTTACTGATACTGATACCGTTTACAATTTTAATTTACAACAACATGAAGGTGAGCTTTTTCGCATTTTAAATTTATCTGATATCAATATCACTGACTTAACTAAAGGGGTGTTGTGTAAAGGAACGAAATTCATTCCCACTAGGTTTCCTTCTTTGGCGGATATTCTGCTGGATGCAAAACATTTTTGCAGGAAGTTACATCTAAGAGCGTTTTTTGCTGAGAACGAAGCTGAAAAGGAAGCTAACATACAAAATGACATTACAGATTCTATTTTAGAAAGCTCTTTGGACGTTTCCTTGCATGAAAATGATCTATTTGATATTTTTTCTAATGATGAAAGTGATTTGCGTTGTAATGATTTCGAGTTTAACACTGGTTATGGTAGGTTTGATGTTCCCAAAGTGCCTTACGAAAGCAATTTTATTCTGCCTAAAAACAATGCAGCAATTTGTATTTTTGAAAAAACGCTGCTTAAGCAACTAGAGTGTGAGCATGCAAGGTTTGCTAGGGGTAAAAAAATGTACAATTTAAGCAAAGATGAATGGTGTGCTTTGTTAGCTTTACAAGAATCTAATGAGCGTTACGTGTTTACTCAAGCAGACAAAGGGGGCAATTGGGTCATTTTGCCTAGGGAGAAGTACAATTCTGTTGCGTTGGGATTACTCAATGATGACAGAACTTATACTAGATTGTCTTTAAATATGACTAAAACATACAACTTTTTGTTGTTAGAGATTTTAGAGAGGGGTGAAAGGTTGGGTTTCTTTACATCAGCTGATGTAAGGAGGTTATACATAAGAAATCCAAGAAATGCAAGATATTTTATTATTCCGAAAGTTCACAAGGACTTAAGGAACCCTCCAGGTCACCCCATTGTTTCAGGCAAAGGATCATACTTGCAGAACATAGGAATTTTCTTAGATTCTGTGCTCAAATGCTATTTACACAGAGTACAAGCTCATGTAAAAAACACCAGGGAAGTATGTGAGGAAGTGAAAAATATTCTTTGGGAGCATGATTTTCACTGGGCCAGTGTGGATGTAAAATCTTTATATACAAGTATCAACAAGCATTGGGGTTTGGAAGCCATAGGCAAAATGTTAGGAGAAGGGCCCAGGACGAGTTACATTATAAATCTTTTGGAATTTTGCCTAACTCATAATTGTTTTGAATTTGAAGGCAAGTTCTTTTTACAAAATGATGATACAGCAATGGGGAGCACCTTATGCGCCCTCATATGCTATTCTCTTCATGGCTCATTTTGAGAATTCTTTTATCTATACAAGAGATTTTTTCAAAACCAAGGTAGTCAAATATAAGAGATTCATTGATGATCTCTTATTTTTGTGTAGAGGTGATCCAACGGAGTTTGACAAATTTGTTTTGCAAATTAAGAACAATCCATGTGGTTTGGATTTTACATACACAATGGGGGGTAGAAGTGTGCAGTATTTGGATATAGAATTATATGTGGGGTCCAATAGTAGGGTCCAGTACAAACCTTTCCATAAAGTGACAGCTGCTGACAATTTTCTACATGCCTCTAGCATGCACAGTGAACATCTTTTAAATTCTTTGCCATTGGGTGAGTTCAAACGTATTGGTTTCAACACTTCTGAACTCATAAGAATTGGAGATGAGTTTGATAAAATTGAGAAGAAATTGTTAGAGAGAAGTTATTCCACGACAACAATTAGAACAGCTAGATCAAGAGTTGAGCAGGATTTGGGCTTAAGGAATGTAGACAGGAACAGGTACTTATGTTCGTCTGTTTCCCAGTTTGGACAGTCAAGAAATTTTGAGATGGAAGGAGCAAAAGATAAAATATTTTATGTTACTAAATACTCGTATTTTTCTCGGGGTTTGAGGGAAACAGTATTAAAATTGTGGCCCATTGTTATAGGGGATGAGAGAGTGGGGACCCTTTTTCCAAATACTGTCACTTTCTTATATGGTAGATACCCCAATTTAAAAGAAATTTTAAATATCAGGCATATTTCAAGGGGTAACATCAAAAGGGGCACCTTTAGATGTGGTAGGTGCAAAGTTTGTACCAAAGTTAAAAGCTTGGATGGAACAAAAACTAACAATGTTAACTACAAAGCTTTGGAATATTTTGATTGTAATTCATCAGGGGTAGTTTACATCATAGGTTGTGGTTGTACCAAACAGAAATGGTACATAGGTCAAACCAGTAGAAAAGTCAAACTCAGAATTCTTGAGCATTTGGGGGATATTAAGCACAAAAGATTAGACAGTCCTGTGGCCAAACACTTTTTAGAGCAACACAAGGGGGTTCCAGAGGGATTTATTTTTTGTGTGTTAGGGAAACCTAAGAATGTGGGGAATGATGCAGGCTTTCACAACAAACTATTAGAAATGGAGTCTAGATTTATTTTGAACTATAAAACTCTCTTTCCAAATGGGATGAATATGGAAGTGTGAATGAATTTCATTACATGACATAAATATAAAAGAATTTTTACAAATGAAATACAGGTAATCATTCTAGTTTGAATACTGGAATTTCATTGAGCAATATACATAGTTTTTTCAAACAACAGAGCATTTTATTAACATAACATGTTGCCAGCACATATTTGTGTGTATATATATTTATCAAAAAACAATGTTTTTCATAATTATGTATTTTTTGAGATTTTCAATATGAAGAAGCTCATGAAATGAGCAAAAAGAAAAAAAGAAAAAAAATGTGCATAGGTGTATGTCACCTTTATCCAGTGTATTCACAAGCTGGTTAATGGTTTCATTGGATCAATTATGTATGTAAATTATGTGGAGGTGTTATAAAAGGGGTGGTGTTTTTTATCACAATTGTATTCCTTGAGAAGGCGAAGGCCGAGGTACCAGAATTAAAGAAGAAAATTTGCACCGTTGACTGCTAGTGTTGTGTCCTAGTATCTTATTTTTTATTTCTTACTGATAAATACTCTTTCCCTCAACAAGAAGCCTGGTTGCTGGCTGTCACTTCATTTTATGTTATTTACCCCATGTAAGCTAAGCCTTTGTTAAAGTATTTTCTCTGGGGTTAGACCTCAGATGTATCTTACCCTACTTTATGTAACATTAGCAACTCTGTTCCCTTGTCACTTCCTGGTGCTGTCCTCCTTCGTTTTGTGTTCATCAGAGTCTTTGCAGTTTAAGTTCACATTGATAGAGGCATCCACTGTTAATGTTTGTAATGTCATCCTTTTCTTCTAACCATCCTTCACTTGAAGCTTTTGTATGGAACTTCAGGGAGAACAAGTTTTAAAATTCTTAGCATTTATTAGTGTTGTTCGTTCTACAGCCTTTCTCTTCCTTCTTTCCTCTCTCCTTTTGCTACATTGCATAATCAGTTAAGTACTTATTGATAAGCAAAACAAGTAGATTTAAAATGATGAAGTTCTTGGCAAATGTAAAGGAGGATGATGTTCCTCAATAACAGGCATTTCTTTACTTCCCTTTTTAGTCTAACATCATTTCTCTTTCATAATCTCCTAATTTTACTATGATTTTTAAAGGAAATCCTAAAATAAAATGGGGGAAAATATTTCAGAATAGCATGGTGAAAGAAGCACTGGGAAGGCAATTGAGCAATTCACATAGTGTGACCAAGCTGCCGTAAAAACTGCACAGCATGAATTTTATGCAAATTAATGTATAACAACATGCAAATGAGTGCCAGCATGATAATGCGAGCATTTGCATGTGCAGATGATGAAATCAAACACCAGTGAGTGATTCAGAAATGTGTAAAAATTTGAGCAGTAACCAGTAGTGATCATCTTTTCTGAATGCCAACATTTTCTGGTGTACAAAAGATTCGGTAACATCATGATGCTTGCAGAGTAGCATCGGTACTAGCATAATTGCATTTGTTTGCTAATCACCTTTGGAGCCAGTGTCCTTCACTTATCTGACAAACAGCTACTTGAAATGTATAAACCAAAGAAATCTATAAGCACAGCTTATGTTCCAGCTGTGTGGCCCAATTTTAGAGCTCCATCCAAATCCCTTTTTGGTTTTTCCTTAACATTCATTCATTTAAGTCTTTACTAAAATAATTCCTTTCCAACTCTTAACTCTGTTCCTGTACCACACCCAGCTAATACTAACAGTTCTCTTTCTTCCAAATGTCCTCATATTCTTTATGCAAACTCACTTATTTAATTTGTCTCAAACCAATATTTGTGATTCCCCTATTGGCCTGCAACTCACTACTTCTTCACCATGCTACTGTTTAACACACTAACCTCAATATTTTCTATATTGCATAACTCTGCAGAGGGAAACCTTTACTTTCTATCACCAATACTACCATGTTTTTCTTTTCCTTTCTTTTTGTACTCAATTATACAAAATAAATGCAAAATGTGTTTATTTTTCTTTTATGTTTATTTATTTTAAGTGCATTTATCTTGTAGATTTTCTATAGCTTTGTTTGATATTTACATTCTTCTCTTACAACTATATATTTTGTTGTGAGTAATACTGATCCACTGTTGCAATTTGTATTCTGTGGAGCTTTTCTCCCCAGGCCTCCTCTGAAAATAGGTTCATGCCCAGTCGGACTTTCCTGGTAAACAAATGTCAATAATAAGTAAAATATAAATAAAGTTACCTCCAGTATCGCAGGCAGCAGCTAACATATCCTTGCTTCTATGATGACAACATTGTCGACCACTAACTTGTGGCCAGACACACCATACAGGAGTTAGCAAAGGTGTGACCACTGTAATAAGCATGGGATTCTTATCTCAGTGGACTCAAAGGTTTATGCAGCCTTAGCCATACTTACTATGGGGACCTTTAAGAATCTGACAGAGGACATGTTAGGAGTTTTGCAGGTGTCTGCCTCACAAAGTCTATATTCGGCACTATGGTAGTTTACAAGATTGGATGAAATTGGTGATGCCCATTGTATGGAAACACATGAAAATAGCCCAGGCCACACGACAAATATAATACAAATGCAAGAGCCAAGAAATTCAAAGCTGGAGGCCAGGTGTTAGTTCTGATCCCTTCCACTAACAACATTTATTGGAAAAATGGTGGAGTCCATTTGAAGTAGCAGAAAATATAATGACATAAACTACAGGTTTAAACAGATTGGTAAGAGAAGACTAGACCAGACATACCATGTTAATGTCCGGAAGCCAAAGGAAGAAGCACAAACCTCTGTTAGATTAGCAGCAGATCTGATGAGGAAAAAAAAAACATCTTCTTTGACTGCAGATCAGGTAGATGACACATTACCTAAGTCACAAAAACAAGAAATAAAAGAGCTTCTGTTAGGACATGAAGTGTTTTCAGAAACACCTGGCAGAACAAATCTGATTCAATGCCATACTGAGGCCATTCCAGAGGGAAAAGATTAACTTAAAGAAGAACCACACCACAGGCTCAAAAAACATGTTTATTTCATCATTGTTTGGTATTCCCTACTTTTTAACACCACTTTGCGACTACTTACAGGGTTTTTAAATATTTTTATACATAATTTCTGAGTCTGTCCACATGGGGTCTATCATCTTGAAGTGATCCTGATTGTTTAGTCTGCCTCTAGATATCCCACAATGCAGTGCTTGTCTGTAAAAAAAAATGTACATCATGCAAGTGTCTTTCTTCCTAAAGCTCCTGTCACTCCATTTATTTTGCATGCATATACTGCTGTCTTTCAATTAGTTTTAAATAACATTTCATGCCATTCAATGACTACTTAAAAACAAATGACACAGAACAGACTTTCAAATTGCTTTTTACTGCTGCTGCTTTTTAGAATGGCTAAATTGCAGCCTCAGCTGTACTACTACAACTCATTTCCCACCCCCCTTCACACCTAACTTCCCTAGCTGTCAAAGTGCTAAGGGTAATTTGAGCTGTTACCTGCTGTGATTAACAGCTCACAGCAGGAGACGTGACTCATGTACTGTTTCCTTGTTCTAGCCGTAAATTTCGGTATGGTTAAGGGGGAAGGACCAGGGAGCTGTGAAATCATAGCATGGGTGGGTTTTTAGGATGGTCATGGTGATGTCAGTTTGGGGAGGGAATTGGCCAGAAAACAACCTGTATTCATTGGCCTTGATGGCATCAATGAAATGGAGATTGAAGCAAGCTTTTCCAGGGCGGCATAAAAGTTTTTGAAAGTGAAACCACCACAGTACAGTAAGGTGCTGCTCTAGTGGAGAGAAACAGTCTATTTAAAATATTTTAAATGCTGTATTGTTGTTTATTCATATAGCAGGGACTGTAAAGTAGGGAGAAAAAAAGGTCAGAGAAGTTGAGCATTTAATAATAATCTCATTGTTGTCTTTTAAAACCTTACAGAATACTAGAGTCGGAAAGAAAGGCTGTCCAAGACAAAGAACAAAAAAATGCTTAAGAGGGGGTGGGGGTGGTAATAAAGGAGTAAAAAAGTGAATGGAACAGTTCCATAATATTGGTCACAAGGACTGATGGAACAATCAGATTATAGAATACTTTTTGGAAGCTGAGCATCATTTTGAAAACTGACAGTTACCCAATACCTAGGGTTGATAAACTAATATGTTGGGGGACGGAAATATTTTTGACTATATTACATCTAACAAGGGGATAATGAACAAATCCCCCTGATATCTGAAACCAAAGAAAATGCAGCTATTGCAATATCAGAGTATACTGCCCTTCCATTTGGGTTAGATGATGCCTCTGTGATTTACAGACAGTACCTTAAAACCCATGTCAGATATGCTGCCCCTTACCTAAATGAGGTAATAAAACACTCAGAACATCGGGAGTCCCATATAGCTGGTCAGGCTAACTGTCAGTGGCTTTGAATGCAAGTTAGTTGTGACAGGCAAAATATTTAGGTTATGCGTTTAGTAAAGGGGGTTAAGTCCCAGAAAAGAAAAACTTGAAGCTTATAGAATAGGACTCTGCTTTTTGTTATAATATTGTGAGTAGCATATTAGATCATTTTATCTGCAAAGACTGTTTTAGTTATGAATATGGGGAGTGATATTATACATCACGAGCATCTGCTGGACTTAAGAGATTCAAGAATTAAGGATACTATATATGTACATGCAAACTGGTTGCCTAATGTCAGCAGGATTAAATAAGGCTAAGAAATTGAAAGGAAGAGTGCCTGTCAGAATTGATGGGTGATAGTAAGTATACTAAATGGATTTCTGTTGAACACTATTCAGTTGAATACATCTAAAACAGATATTTGAGTATATTTAGAACTGATATAAGTACTAATAAATGTATTACTTAGCGATTTTATGTATCAGCATATTTGACAAAGATAGTGAACTGCAGGAAAGTAGACTGTAGAGATTTTCAAGATGACTGAACTATTAAAAAGAATTGAGAATGAATGAAAGATATTAAATGATTGTAATTTATTGTAGGAAAAAATTAAGTAATTGCTTACTTCTGTTTAATGACATAGGATGTTAGCTTGCAATGATGAAACTGGCTATGTTTCCATTACATACCAAACATATTAAAAGCTTAGCATAATTTGGAACAGTTTTTAGGCAGGTGAAGATTGTGGTTTATAAGTATCATTATATTCATTTAAGCTGTTGATCAAAAGATTGTCTGTTGTCTTCTGTCATGAAATTTTGCTTTTAAATGTTAAAGCTTTTTTTTTTTTTTTCTTTCAGATTCACTGTACTGCGTATTTGCTGATTTCAGTTCCTGAAGAAATGAGAATAAAAGCATTCTGGCTTAAAGCATTCTGGCTTGCAGTACTAATCATAGGACTTATTGCATTAATGTGCTATCTGTATAGTCCTCCAAATCGGTGGAACATATCAGTTGCAGGAGAAATATGTTCAGGGTTGACCCCAGAACAAAATATGAAAGTGTGTCTGGAGCATCGAGACAAAATGGTTAGTGCACAGACAATCACTCCTGTAAAGAAAACAAAATCATTTGTAGTATCTGCCTATTTTGATCCACGAAAAGACAGAATTGTTCTCATTGGCATTTTATACAGATTAGAAACGAAAAATTTCCAGTGCTATTATTTGTGCAGTGACTCAATATATTCTAAAGCAACTGAAACGGTCATTCACTCTGATCATTTTAATTTTCCATATGGAACAGCAGATTTTGTGTGTTCATTACCACTTTACTGCAAAACAGAGTACATCTTTATTAATGTAAAAGATGACAGCAAATTATCAAATCAGTTTTCATTTTTAAAAGTTCAAAATCTAAATGCATTAAAACAAAGTGAACATGATAGCTTTGATTATAACTTTACTGTCTGTCTCCCTGCCATGTTTGGTGGCTATGACAACACTTTACAGTTTG
This sequence comes from Protopterus annectens, assembly GCF_019279795.1. Lineage (NCBI taxonomy): Eukaryota > Metazoa > Chordata > Ceratodontiformes > Protopteridae > Protopterus > Protopterus annectens. The sequence continues at coordinate 248,277,041 of NC_056728.1, read as the reverse complement.
TGCAAAGTTTAGAAATGTACAGGATTCTTGGTGCAGAACAAGTAGTTTTATACTACACTAACAGTAGTTCCATAATGCAGAAAGTATTGAAGTACTATCAACAAACAGGTTTTGTAAAGGTGATACCTTGGCCAATCACGTCATACATTAATGTTTCACGAGGATGGATGTATCCAGATCATGGAGGAGACCTTCATTATTATGGTCAGATTGTCACTTTGAATGACTGTATTTATCGGAACATGTACAAAAGCAGGTATGTCATGCTTAATGATATTGATGAAATTATACTCCCTATTAAGCATAACACATGGAATGAATTGATGGATTTTATGCTGAGGGCGATGCCTGGAAATTCTATATATTATGTTGAAAATCACATTTTTCCCTTTACAGTATATGAGGAAAATGATACATATGTTGCTAAGAAATGGAGTGTTATCTCTGGAGATGATCTTGATAAACAGAATATACTGCAACATACCTATCGAGAACCTGACAGACCAAATGTTTATAACCCTACAAAGCTTATTGTGAATCCCAGAAGTGTGTTACAAACTTCAGTTCATTCAGTGCTGGAAAAACTTGGGAAAGAAATAAAGATACCTTTTGATGTTGCTCGAATATACCATTTGAGAGTACCGTTGCAATCTCATCTACCCAAAGAAAAACTGATAAAGGACACATCACTTTGGAGGTATAGTACTCTACTGATTGAGCGTGTTAATAATGTTTTTAAAGCATCGCTTCTGAACGATAAGACAGAAAATTCAGGGATAATGGAAGAAAACCAAGTATGAGTAAGAGTTCAGCCTATGGGCTCTATGTACAGTACAGACTGGGCAGGCAGAGCAACTAGGAGGAGTCCACATCTTATCTGTATTCATGGCTCTAGTTGTTGTTGTTGTTGGGTCTTTTGGCTTTTCCCGGTTAGGGGTCACCACAGTGGAACTCTGGTCCACTAATGATTGGCAGTAGATTTTTATGTGCCGAGTTGCCAGCCTTGATGCACAACCTTCAACGAAGGTACGCCCATTCACACATGCCTCCACACAGAAGACGCTCTAGCTGAGAATCGAACAGGACAACGTCTTACTGTGAGGCGACAACGCTACCGCAGCACCACCACCGCAGTCAGCGTATACATAAAAGAAATGCTTCACTGCAACTCAGCTGACTTTTTATGATTATAGAAATTCTGGCTGGACATCAAAATCCTGAGAGTTTTGGCAAGATTGATGGTACAGAGACCAAGGTGATTGCCTATAATTCTAGTGTCTTGGATTTGAACAGTAGGGTGAGTTTCAGATAGCTAACCATGACAGGCAGAAACTGAGTTGTTATGAACTGCTTATCAAACTCGCAGGGAAGAGGAGGAATTGTTAGTCATGCAGCACCCTGATGATGGATTGGGGCAACTTCAGTGGGCTGCTTATAAATTAGAGGAGTACAGGTTCTAAAGATCACAGCAGGTCCCATGCAGAAGTGCAAGTTAGCCTACCACCAGGGTCAGACTATAATCTCCTGTTAGGGAAATGAGTAGGCTGCAGTATTCGTGCACGCGCGCACACACACACACACACACACACACACACACACACCTACAGTCCAAGTGCAATTAAGATATAGGCACCCTTTTCACATCCATATAAGGGGAACAAATGTATATAAAACAGTAGATTAAAGAGAGACCTTGTCACATGAGGCTAGGAAACACACTTTATGTTCAAGAAGAAAAAATGGAGCTGCTGTGTTAGGCATTTAAGAAACATTGTGTAAAGGCACACTTTCTAGGCATCATATGAACCCATTTACAGTTCTGCATAGCTGGGGAAAAAGTACACGGTGTAATCCTCTTTTTGTTTTAAACAAGAAACATCAGTATTAAATTATCACATATGATATAGACAATCTTAGATTTATATAAATGAAAACAAACCATATCAGCACAACAAACTATATCAGCACAATTCCAGTTGAAACATTATGCATCACAAACCATGTTAACACAATTGTAGTTGCAAACATTATGCATCACTCTTATAATCTATCCAGTCATTGTCAAACATTACATAGCTCATCAATTTTTAAACCTCATTCCTCCTCTACATGTATTGTTCCAACAATTCCCATTTTTATTATGTAATTTGCTCCTACCCTTTTCTAAAGATCCCAATTTCAGTTGTTTCATCTCTTACTATATTTGCTACATCTAGTAAAGTTGGTTTAGACTTTGATTTCCATTTACTAGTAATTGCTTTTTTGACAACCACCATAATTAGACTCAGCAAGGCCTTACCATGTCTAGGCAGTTCTGATTCTGTATCCTAGCTCAAAAAAAATAATTTCCTTAGTTACACCAATTTGCTCACCCAGTATCTCTGACAAAGCAGTCTGCAGGGAATCTTTAAAGTCTGCCAACTCATTATACTCCCAGAAAATATGTTCCCAGATATCTCTTTCTTCCCCATCACACCGCCAACATTTGCTGTCCACCTGTGGAAAAATTCTTTGGGGTCCACTTTTGGTATAAAAGTACCTATACTTCCAAGCAAATATCCTAAATCTTCTAGATTTTGCTGCATATTTGGAAGACATACATATATCCCCCATTTTTCTTTGTAAGTTGCTTATCAAATCTCTTTTCCCAGTCATTTCTAACCCCCTCTGATTGATTCTTATAGTTATCATGCAATATTGTATATGCTCTACTAATTATTCCCTTTTTAACAGCAGCTTCTGTTCTAGATTCTACTAAAACTCTACCAGTGCTTGTCTTTAGTTTGAGCCCCCCCCATTTCTTTCTCTCTGCCTATACTTTGATATCAATCCATAATAGAACAGACAATCTCTAACCTGCAGTCCAAATAAATCCTTGGCATCTTCCCATTCTATTACCTTCCCCTGTCTAGTTATTTGCTCCCAATATCTTGTTTCCTTTGTCAGTTTTTCTTCAGTAAATTCAAGCCCCCTCTTGCCTATTGTCTGTATCCCTAATTGCAATCATCTGTCTAGGCAGAATTTGCCTATTGTCTGTATCCCTAATTGCAATCATCTGTCTAGGCAGAATCTCCTTTCTCCATCCCTATGTTGACTTAGCTCTTAGAATACTTTCTGCTACTTTATGAATATAATAATCTGTATGATTGTTGTTATTCTCCTTAAAGGTCTGCATCCAAAATCCCAGTCTGTCCTTGCTTGTTGAGCCCCACCCCACCCCACCCCCAGTTTCATCATCTTCCGTTTCCACTTTGAATTATAGTTTTCTGCTTGTGCTAAGTATAGAAGCCTTATTGTGTTGCTCTGAAATACCCCTTCAAATTGGGTAATCCCAATCTGCCTTGTTCTATTGGAAGGATCAGTTTATCCCACTTGACTTGCCTTCTTCCCCTCCCAGATAAAATCCTTCACCTCTTTATTAATTGCTATCCACAACTTTTCCTCTAGCTGATAAAATATGCCTGACCTGTGTATAAGACTAAAGGGACTAAAAACATTTTATCTGCTTGTATCTTACTATTGCTATCCATATAACAGAGCTCCAATTTCTCAGTTTTTGTATTATCTTTTGTTTAGTCTCTTCCCATATATCCTTAGCTATCACCCTGGAATCATTTTAATCCATACTCCTAAATACTTGATTTTATCATGTCCCCGTAAATATGGCTATTGCTGAACTAATTCATATGTGGGTACATAATTTACCGCTGTTGCCTTTATTTTAGCTTTATTCATTTTGTATCCCTAAAATATATAAAACTATCTCAAAATGTTCCACAACACTGTACTGTACCTTTCTAGCTTTGTCAGGTATAAAATATAATCTGCAAATAGGGCCAGATTTTCTTGACTACCATGCCAATTATATCCTTCAATTTCTGAGTCCCTAATTTTCTTTGCCAGTGGAATATAATGCAAATAATAAAGGGGAGAACAACACCCCTGCCTGGTTCTTCTGCTCAAGCAAAATTTATCAGA